>NW_025317367.1:0-215986 GCF_018873765.1 Telopea speciosissima
GATTCAAATTTAAAATGAACATATGCCGAAATAGGTATAGATTCGAAGGTCACGACCCTCAACATCGTATCCACACATCTAATAAGGGATATGGACACTTTTAGAAAATCCAAGACCCAAAAAAGTACAGCATTGCCCCCAAATAACCCCAAATGACGAACCCGGTCTAGTTTAAACTAAAAATGAACAAATGCCGAAATAGGTATCGATTCGAAGGTCACGACCCTCAACATCGCATCCACACGTCTAAAAAGCGATTAGGACCTTTTCAGAAAATATGAAATCCAAAAAAGTACAGAAATGCCCCCTAATAAGCCCAAACGACCCACTGGTCTGGTTTAAATCGAAAATGAACATATGCCGAATAGGTATCGATTCGAAGGTCACGACCCTCAACATCGCATCCACACGTCTAATTAGAGATAAGGACACTTTTTTGAGAATCCCAAACCCAAAAAAGTACAGAAATGCCCCATAATAACCCCAAATGACCCACCCGGCCTGGTTTAAATTCAAAATGAACATATGCCAAAATAGGTATAGATTCGAAGGTCACGACCCTCAACATCGCATCCACACGTCTAATAAGAGATAAGGACACCTTTTAGAAAACACCGAACCCATAAAATATAGAAATGCCCCAAAATAACCCCAAACAACCCACCCGGTTTGGTTTAAATCGAAAATGAACATAAGCCAAAACTGGTATCGATTCGATGGTCACGATCCTCAACATCACATCCACACATCTAATAAGAGATAAGGACACTTTCTAGAAAATACCAAACCCTAAAAAGTATAGTAATAACCCCAAACGACCCACCCAGTTTGGTTTAAACCGAAACTGAACATATGTCGAAATATGTATCGATTCTGAGGTCACAACCGTCAACATCACATCCACACGTCTAATAAGAGATAAGGACACTTTTTAAAAAATACCAATTCCAAAAAAGTACAGAAATGCACCCAAATAACCCCAAACGACCCACCCGGTCTGGTTTAAATCGAAAATGAACATATACCGAAATAGGTATCGATTCGAAGGTCACGACTCTCAACATCGCATCCACACGTCTAATAAGAGATAAGGACACTTTTTATAAATCCCAAGCCCAAAAAAGTTCAGAAAAGCCCCCAAATAGCCCAAAACGACCCACCCGGTTTGGTTTAAACCGAAAATGAACATATGCCAAAATTAATATCGATTCGATGGTCACGATCCTCAACATCGCATCCACACGTCTAATAAGAGATAATGACACTTTTTAGAAAATACCAATTCCAAAAAAGTACAGAAATGCCCCCAAATAACCCCAAACGTCCCACCCGATCTGGTTTAAACCTAAAATGAACATATGTTAAAATAGGTATCGATTCGAAAGTCACGACCGTCAACATCACATCCACACATCTAATAAGAGATAAGGACACTTTTTATAATTCCCAAGCCCAGAAAAGTTCAGAAAAGCCCCCAAATAACCCCAAACGACCCACCCGGTCTGGTTTAAACCGAAAATTAACATATGTCAAAACATGTATCGATTCGAACGTCACGACCCTCAACATCGCATCCACACATCCAATAAGAGATAAGGACACTTTTAGAGAATCCCAAACCCAAAAAAGTATAGAAATGCCCCCAAATAACTCCGAACGACCCACCCGGTCTAGTTTAAACTGAAAATGAACAGATGCCGAAATAGGTATCGATTAGAAGGTCATGACCCTCAACATCGCATCCACACGTCTAATAAAAGATAAGGACACTTTTTAGAAAATACCAAATCCAAAAGGGTACAAAAATCCCCCAAATTACTCCAAACGACCCAGCCGGTCTGGTTCGGATAAAAAATGAACATATGTCAAAATACGTATCGATTCGAAGGTCACGACCCTCAACATCACATCCACACGTCTAATAAGAGACAAGGACACCTTTTAGTGAATCCCTAACCCAAAAAAGTACAAAAGTGCCCCCAAATAACCCCAAACAACCCTCCCGTTCAAGTTTTAATCGAAAATGAACATATGTCGAAATAGGTATCGATTCGAAGGTCACGACCCTCAACATTGCATCCACACGTCTATTAAGAGATATGCACTTTTTTTAGAAAATTGCAAACCCAAAAAAGAACAGTAATGCCCCCAAATAACCCCAAACGACCCACTCGGTCTGGTTTAAACTGAAAATGAGCTACTGCCGAAATAGGTATCATTTTGAAGGTCATGACCCTCAACATCGCATCCACACATCTAATAAGAGATAAGCACACTTTTTAGAAAATACCAAACCCAAAAAAGTACAGAAATGCCCCCTAATAAGCCCAAACGACCCACCAGGTCTGGTTTAAGCCGAAAATGAACATATGTCGAAACACGTAACGATTCGAAGGTTAGGACCCTCAACATTGCATCCACATGTCTAATAAGAGATAAGGACACTTTTTAGAGACTCCCAAACCCAAAAAAGTATAGTAATGCCCCCAAATAACCCTAAACGACCCACCCGGTCTGGTTTAAACTGAAAATGAACAAATGCCTAAATAGGTATCGATTCGAAGGTCACGACCCTCAACATTGCATCCACACATAGAAAAAGAGATTAGGACACTTTTTAGAAAATACCAAATCCAAAAAAGTACCAAAAAGCCCCCTAATAAGCCCAAACGACCCACCTGGTCTGGTTTAAACCGAAAATGAACATATGCCAAAATAGGTATCGATTCAAAGGTCACAACCTTCAACAACGTATCCACACGTCTAATAAGAGATAAGGACACTTTCTAGAAAATTCCATATCCAAAAAAGAATAGAAATGCCCTCAAATAACATATGTCGAAATTCGTATCGATTCGAAGGTCACGACCCTCAACTTCGCATCCACAGGTCTCATAAGATATAAGGACACTTTTTAGAAAATACCAATCCCAAAAAAGTATAGAAATGCCCCCAAATAATCCCAAATGACCCACCTAGTCTGGTTTAAACCGAAAATGAACATATATCGAAATGTGAATCGATTCGAAGGTCACGACCCTCTACATTGCATCCACGCGTCTAATAGGAGATAAGGACACTTTTTAAAAAATGGCAAACTTAAAAAAAATACAGATATGCCCCCAAATAACCCCAAACGACCCACCCGGTCTGGTTTAAACTGAAAATGAACATATGTCAAAAAAGGTACCGATTCGAAGGTCATGACCCTCAACATCGCATCCACACATCTAATAAGAGATGAGGACAGTTTTTAGAAAATACCAATTCCAAAAAAGTACAGAAATGCCCCCAAATTACCCCAAACGACCCACCCGGTCTGGTTTAAATCGAAAATGAACATATGTCGAAATAGGTATCGATTCGAAGGTCACGACCGTCAACATCACATCCACACGTCTAATAAGTGATAATGACACTTTTTAGAAAATACCAAACCCAAAAAAGTACAGAAATGCCCCCAAATTACCTCAAACGACCCACCCAGTCTAGTTTAAACCGAAAATGAACATTTTTTTTTTCCGATAAGTAATTTGTGAATGTATAGAAGAAGAAAAGAAAGATACAAGAGAAGGGAACCTACTAACACCCCTTAGACAGACCTAAGGAGGAGAAAGAGGCCCCACACCCCCGAGGACAAACCCCTCAGATATTCAAGGAGAACCACCCAAACCCAATTATGGAGGCCTAAACTGGGCCTTACCAACAGAATCATCATGAATCAGCTGCCTCAGGAAACTCTTGAGGATAGAAAATAGTTTCCCCATCCCCACTATTTATGGAATCAATAAAGTCCGCCGGTTGGTTCAGTTCTCTCCAAACATGCCTCACTTCATAGCGAACCAACTGGTCCAACCTAGAGATGATTTGGTACTTCAAAGCATAAACATTCTAGGGGCAGCCAATCACATCTGTAACAATCTCCACGGCCAACTTTGAGTCAGATCTGATAGAAATATAACGGAGGTTCCTCTCTAAGCATAAAACCACTCCTCTGTGGATAGCTATCAATTCCATGCTACGAACCGAAGCTTCAAACCCTTTACCAACATAGGCCAGAATCGGATCTCCTAAGGAATCACGAATGAGACCCCCATAAGCAGCTCTATCTTCGTTCAAAGACCCATCACAATGGAGAGAAATCAATTGAGCAGGGGACTTTGGCCAGAAACAGATTTTGGGAGCCGAATTGGCCCACTGCACTTGGACCCCCCACTTGTCAACCAAAAATTGATTCCTAGGAGTATGGGCAGCCAATAACGGACATTGAGAACCTTTAGTGGAAACATCAAATTTGATGTCTTGAAGGATCTTATCATAAGACCTTGATTGATTACTAAAGAGCTGTTGATTCCTCTCCCACCAAACATGATAAATCGTCGCACAAAATGCAAGCTTGGGAATAAAATCCATCTTATCTTTAGCACAAACCACATGAGAAAGCCAATTGACCACATCAGTCAGGGCAGCAGGTCCTTTGCCATTGAGAGAACACATAGAGCTAACCCTATCCCAAATGGTATTAGATAAGGGACAGGCAAAGAAGAGATGGGCATGGCTCTCCAAACCTCCCCAACATAAGACGCAACTCTATCCTGCAGCAATATTCCTTCTAATGAGTTGGTCTTTAGTTGGCAACCCTCCCATCAGGCACCTCCAGGTAGTACAAGAGTGCCTAGGAAAAAAACCAGGAAACCAAACAAGCTTATTCCAATCCACCTTTGTTGCACTACTTCTAATAAGATCCCAAGCCGACTTGGTAGTAAAGAGACCATTAGAAGTTTCCTTCCAAACAATAAGATCCTCCTCACCACTCACAATAGGAATACTAGGGAGATCCCTCGAAATAGTTATCAGATCAAAAGAACCCTGAGGGGGCAGATGCCAATGGCCATCCCTAATAAAGTCCGAAACCATGGCAAGCCGGTGAGAACCAGCATCATAACGGATCCGATCTCCATATCTTTTAATCAAAACCCCTTTGGGATGCCAATTATCCAACCAAAGTCTAGTAGCTTGGCCATTCCCAATAATATGATGGATATGTGGCTCAACCTGATCTCTAAATTTGAAGACTTTCCGCCAAACCCAAGAGCAATTTTGGGGGATCTTTGCAGTCCAAATAGAATCTTTCTTTAGGTAGCGGGTATTGACCCACCTAACCCAAAGACTACCTTTCTTAGTGCCTATCCACCAAATTTGTTTAAAAATCCCCGCAATATTCATGTAAGAAATTCTCCTAATACCAAGGCCCCCTTCAGCCTTAGATTTGCAAATCTTATCCCAAGAGATGTAATGTACCTTACGATCAAGAGACGGGCTAGACCAAAGGAAGTTGGAGAAGATGGATTCCAGCTTGTTCTTTAGAGCTCCAGGCAGCCCGAAAATCCCTGACCAGTAAATGTAGCAGCCTTGAAGAACAGAGCTTAAAAGTTGAAGCCACCCTAGAAAGGATAAGAGCCCAGCTTTCCAACCATGAAGCCAACTCCTCACTTGATCCAAAATGGAAGAACAATCTGCAAAAGCCAGCTTTCGAGCAATGAGAGGAACACCTAGATACCGGATAGGTAACTTGGTATCCACAAAGTTCGTTAATTCCAAAAGTTGTAGTCTGGCCGTGTGGGTGAGGCCCCCTAAAATAATTGAGGACTTAGCCCTGTTGAGTTTCAATCCAGAGTAGGTATGAAAATCATCCAAGGCCCCCAGGCAGGTCGAAATAGAATCCGTGGTAAACCGAAAATGAACAAATGTCAAAATAGGTATTGATTCGAAGGTCACGACGGTCACCATTACATCCACACGTCTAATAAGAGATAATGACACTTTTTACAAAATCCCATGCCCAGAAAAGTACAAAAATGCCCCCAAATAACCTCAAACAACCCACCCGGTCTGGTTTAAATCTAAAATGAACATATGTCGAAATATATATCGATTCAAAGGTCACGACCATCAACATCGCATCCACACGTCCAATAAAAGATAAGGACAGTTTTTAGAGAATCCCAAACCCAAAAAATTATAGAAATGCCCCCAAATAACCCCAAACGACCCACCCGGTCTAGTTTAAACTGAAAATGAATAGATGTCGAAATAGGTATCGATTCAAAGGTCATGACCCCCAACATCGCATACACACGTGTAATAAGAGATAAGGACACTTTTTAGAAAATACCAAGTCCAAAAAAGTATAGAAATTCCCCAAAATTACTCCAAACGACCCACCCGGTTTGGTTCGGACCGGAAATGAACATATGTCAAAATACGTATTGATTCGATGGTCACGACCCTCAACATCGCATCCACACGTCTAATAAGAGATAAGGACACTTTTTAGAGAATCCATAACCCAAAAAAGTACAAAAGTGCCCCCAAATAACCCCAAACGACCCATCCGATCTAGTTTGAACCGAAAATGAACATATGTTGAAATAGGTGTTGATTCGAGGGTAATGACCCTCAACATCGCATCCACATGTCTAAAAAGTGATATATATATTTTTTTTGATAAGTAAGAAATATATTACGAAGGAAAAGAAAAAAAAAATACAGAAAAGGCATCCTTTAAGAACCCAAAAGAGGGGAAAAGGACCCTAGACAAGAGAGGGCATGCCCTATCCAAACAACGAGGAAGACACCCCTCCAAGGCTACATCCTATAATAGGTTACAAACTCTTTATCTTGCTTTATGAGAATCGCTAGCTCCGGAGGGAAGGACTCAGGCTCCCAATTCCAGAAGGGTCTGTAGGGATGGAGGCCATGAAATCTGCAGGCTGATTCTGTTCTCTCCACACATGAATGAATTCTTTAGACCTAAGCAGCCTTGCCTTTATTTGGATCTTACTTTTCAAAGTTAGGATTTGCCAAGGCCCAGTAATCACTCCATTCAAAATATCGACGGCCAACTTCGAATCCGACCTAATAGAGACATCATAAAAGCCCTTATCAACGCAGAGGGAAATTCCTCTGTAAATAGTCATGAGCTCCATGGACAGCACCGAAAGATCTTCCCCTATGCCAGCAAAGGCAGCTAAGGGATCCCCACTATCATCACGAATGAGACCCCCAAAGCCTGCCTAGTCATTTGAAAGAGACCCATCACAATGGAGAGCAACCATGTTCGGATTTGGAGCAAACCAAGAGCATGCCATTGGAATTCCTGCAGTCCAACGAACTTGAAGATCCCATTTGGCAGCAATATGATGGTCGGCAGTAGTAGGGTCTCCCACCAAGTCAATGGAAGATAATCTGCCAATAACATCCCCCTTTATAGCCCCTACAATCTGGTCCTTAGATCTGATTTTGTTTCTAAAAATTCTGTAATTTCTCTCCGACCAAATATGCTTGATTGTGGCACAGAAAGCAAGCTTTATGACCAGCCCCAATTTCCCTGCTCTACCTGCAACATATCTAACCGAAATGGCTGCATCAATGGCATTGCTAGGAGTGGCCCCATCATGGAAACAAAGGTCATAAATATGTTTCCAAATATCAGTAGTAAAAGGGCACCCGAAGAAGAGATGATTCCTGCTTTCAGTTCCAGCCCAACAAAACACGCAATGATGAGGAGTCGGAATGTGTCTATGAATGAGGTTGTCCCTAGTGGGGAGGGCATCCGAAAGGCATCTCCAGGCTATAAAGGAATGGGACTTTATACTCCCTTCAAACCAAACAGCTTCGCTCTAGTCAATGCGGGCAGCTCTTGTGCGGATAGCATTCCAGGCTGATTTGGAAGAGAAATTACCTGAAGAGTTACCAGTCCACACTGTCAAATCCGAAACCTCATCATGAAATTTATCAATGGCTGGAAGGGCCCTCCAAATATCAATGAGATCGAAAGATGTAGAGGGACCAGGGTGCCAATCTCCATCACGGATAATCTCCTTGACACAAGCATGACGGGCAGCAAGGGAATAAGAGCCTGCATCATAGCAAATCCTATTACCAAATCTGCTCACAAGAACTCCAAATGGGTGCCAATTATCAAGCCAAAGCTTTGTAGTAGACCCATCCCCAATAATAGTTTTGATGAAGGGAAGGGCTTTATCTTTGTACTTCAAGACTTTACGCCAGACCCAAGAGCAGTTATTGAGACCCTTGACTGTCCAAAGAGACTCTTGCTTGAGGTATCTTTGTTGTACCCAATTAACCCAAAGCCGATCTTTCTTGGAGGAAATCCACCAAATTTGCTTCGTAATTCCGGCAATGTTCATTTCTTTGACCCGCTTGATTCCCAACCCTCCCTCTGATTTTGGCTTACAGACCGCATCCCAAGAAATAAAATGGGTTTTCCTCTCAAGGGAGGGGCCTGACCAAAGGAAATTAGAGAACATAGACTCCAGTTTGGTGACAACATTTCCTGGAAGGCCAAAGATCCCTGCCCAGTAAATGTAGCTACCTTGCAGAACTGAAGATAAGAGTTGAAGATGACCAGCATAAGAGAGGAATCTAGCCTTCCACCCCTCCAATTTTCGACGAACCAGATCCAAGATGGGGCTACAATCTTTCATGGATAACCTGCCAGACACAAGAGGAACTCCAAGGTACCGAATAGGCAGCTTGGTTTCCGAAAAACCCGTTAAATCCAAAAGTTCCAGACTGCTAGCTTGGGTAAGGCCCCCTAATATAATAGAGGACTTAGATCTATTAAGTTGAAGCCCGGAGAGGGCAGCAAACTCATCAAGACGCCCCAAACTAGCTGAAATCGAATCACGGTTCCCCTTCACAAAAATCATAAGATCATCCGTAAAAATGATGTGGGAAAGGTGGAACGATTTACAACGGGGTAGCAGCTTAATCTGACCATCAATCTCAAGCCTTCGCATAATTCCAGAAAAAGCCTCCATTGCAAGGGTGAAGAGGTAGGGGGACAATGGATCACCTTGTCGAATCCCTCTCCCTCCACCGAAGAAACCCGCCGGGCTGCCATTAATAAGGACAGAGAACATAGGGGTGGTCACACAAGCTTTCACCCACCCTATAAACTTGTCGGAGAACCCCATTCTTCCCATCACATCAAACAAAAATTTCCTACTAAGAGAGTCATAGGCCTTGTGAAGATCTACCTTCAAAACTGCCGTAGGACTAGTGGCTTTTTGTTCGATGCCACGCACAATATCATGGCAGACAAGGATATTGTCAACAATAGACCTGCCCTTGATGAATGCCGACTGATTATGACTAACCACACTCCCAATAACATGCTGGATCCTATTAGAGGGGATTTTTGTGATGATCTTATATAGGAGGTTGCATAAAGCAATAGGCCAAAACCCCGCAAAAGTGGAGACATCCCCATACTTCGGCACCAAAGTGATAAAAGTAGCATTAATAGAATGGGGCATGAAGGAATTCGCAATGAACCATTGGACAGCATTCGTTAGCTCCTCACCAATGACCTCCCAAGAGTGCTTATAAAAGCCAGCCCCGAAACCATCAGGCCCTGGGGCTTTAGAGTCTTTTAAACTGAGCACAACTCTTCTAATCTCCTCTCCATTAACCTCCTTGCCAAGTTCCAAATTCTGGGATTCAGAGACCACCCCCGAGAGGGGAATCGAGGGGGGGGGGGCAGGAGCCCAAATTAGTGTAGTCCGACCCGAACAGCTTCTTATAGAAAAGAACCGCCTCCTCTTTGATAGCCTTAGGGTTGGTCAAAGTATTTCCAGTCTGGTCCATGACCTCCAATATATGATTTCTATTGTGCCTACTTTGCATGGACTTGTGGAAAAAGTTGTTGTTGCCATCCCCCAACTCTAGCCACCTAACCCTGGATTTCTCTTTAAGAAACCTTTCTTCCATTTGTAATGCAGCCCACAGCTTGCCTTTAGCTTCTTTTTCCAAGACAGCAAGGGAATCATCAAGGGGATCAAGGGAAAGGTGATGTTGAATTCGGCCAAGATCGAGTTCTGCATCCTTAACATTTTTGAAGACATCTCTAATGCTCTCCTTATTCCAGCATTTAAGTTCAGATTTCACATTCTTTAGCTTCGCAAAGCGCAAAATAGGATTAGAGTTGACATTTACTGACCTTCAGCCGCCCCTTTTAACTACTTCGTCATAGTCCTTATGATGGGTCCAAGCATCAAAAAACTGAACGGTTTCGGTCGAGTGAAATTGTCCGAATTTCGAGAGCAATCGGGCCGTGGTCGGATATTCAGGGCAAAGGAAGTGAGTTTCCGAGAAACGCAACTTGTCGACCAAGCATTATTAACAAGGACTCGGTCCAATTTGCAGCAGATTCTACGAGTACCACTTTGGTTATTATTCCAAGTGTAAAATTCCCCTCTCCATTTTAGGTCAGCCAGCCCCGAATTGAAGATGCAAGAATTAAACTTGTCAACCACCCCCTGATGGATCGCATCCCCTCCCATCTTCTCATTTTGGTGTCTAACCGTATTGAAATCTCCCATGACAGCCCACGGTTCAACCACTCCTGTAGCAATATCAGTTAGCTCCCTCCAAAGTTCCATCCGACCTTCTAGGGAATTAAGAGCATACACTGCAGTGCAAAGGAAGGACAATGAAGTCCCAAGAATAGAAATCCTCATGTGTATCAACTGAATGGTAGACTTTAGAACATCCACCTTAAGGCAGCCCTCATCCCGACCAATCCATAGAGGGGTATGGTACTCCTGACTACAATTGTGACTAAACCTCCATCCCCTTTTCAGGTTTTGGAAAGTAGAGTCAACATTCCCTTCTTTGATTTTAGTTTCAAGGAGAATAGCCATTTTATAATTATTATCAGCTATGATTCTCTTCACATACCTCTTCTTCTCTGGGGCATTCAAGCCACGCACATTCCAGCAGAGACAGTTCATTAGGAACGTTGGAGGGGAGGGGGAGCTAGCTTCTTACCCCCAAAAGCCAGACCACTATCACTTCCCTTCTGATTTGAGCTTTGGCTAGGAAGCACTTCAATACGTTGAGGTTTAAAAGAAGTCAACAGTCTCCTCTTCCCCATCTCCCTAGTAGCTCTCCCTTCCTTTTCTGAATTCAAAGAAATTGCATGGTTAGGGATGGAGGGCATACCTTCTAAAATTGGACCCCTTAGAATAGTGCTGCCCGAAATTTCCTTTCCCTTGGTGGAGATCTCTTTCAGATTTGATTGGGCTCCTTCTGTAATTTCCTCTCCTAGAGCAGCTCCATTAGCTTTGTCACCCTCATCTAGGATTTGCAACAAGGATTCCCTAATGGGGCCCCCCCAATCTGTAATTTCCACAGAAGGAACTGCCGCATTAACTCTTGCCATAGTCATAGTCTCCTCTCTCTCCCCAGCTGCCACAAACCCTTCCTTATTTCGAAAAAAAGGTGTGGTTTTCAATATCCACTAAATCACCTCCAGCCGTTGCATCATTCTCTTTCCTTGCATGGCATTGAAGAAAATCTGCTGATTGAGACACACATTCCCCTTCCTCCTCACCTTCCTTGTGTGGGGGATTTCCAATATCTTGCTCACATTCCACTTCCTTCCCTAAAAGGACGTTACATGAGTCAGCATCCAACATCAGTTCTGTGGGGTCATAGGGAATTTCCTCTGTTAGATGCTCCAACAAAGCGAAAGCATTATGGTGCACAATCTTCTTCCCCCTGCCAGCCGAATTCTTTGGGCTAGAATTAGGCAACTTTTTAGAAATTCCAGCAATCTTCTCCATAGAACAGATATTGCTAGGATTCCCCACGGACTGGGCTTCCAAATTTGTAGTGTCCACAATCCCATCAGATCTGCCACCTGGGGTATTTTTGAAATTTGAATTTTGAACTTGCTTACCAGCACCTCCACCGTGTAAGGCTTGAGTGCCGCCTCCACTAGCTGCTCCGGTCACCTGAGGACTCTTGTTGCTCTTCACTCTCCACTCTTTCTGGCTGGAGGGCATTTGCTTGTTAAGATTAACGCCACACTACCCACTTGAATGCCCAAAAACCCTACAACTGTTGCACCGAGGAGGGCTCCATTCGTATGTAATTTTTTGATAAAAAACCAGACCGTCATCATCATAAACAACCACTTGATCCGGGAATTCATAATCAGCTTCTATCTCAACACAGAGCCGGGCATAGGATAGCCGCTCTTGAGTCTTAGTCATCTTATCAGTGACTATCGGCCTTCCCAGGACACTGGCAATCGAGCTCAAGGCCTCCACATTCCAGAAATGAAAGGGGAGGTTGGGAAGGGTAACCCAAATAGGGATGGAGTTCAATTCCACCTTTTCAAGCTTCATCCTTGGTTTCCAAGGCTGAAGGATTAAGGGCCTCCGCTGCACAGTCCATGGCCCCCCTTCAAGAACTTTGGCCTTATCTTCCTCCAAATTGAACAGAAAAACAAAAAGCCACTATTAAGGAGATTAATATCCACATGCCCAGAAATGCACCATTGTTTCAGCAAGACTTCCTTAACATAAGAAAAACTCGGTCTGTGACCAATGAAGTGCCCAAGAAGGGTGTTCTTCCACTTTGATAATTCTGCCCGTAACATAGCTGAAGAACATTGAGCAACACGGTTGCCCTCAATAAAATTTGGCTCAATAAAACTCAGTTCCAGACCTTCATTATTTAAAGAACTTGAAGAGGACTGAAAAAAAGATGCCCAAGATACTCCCTTCTTCACACAGCCCCGCCATGTTGAACCAAACCCGAGCCAGCCACCACCACACCACCACCCGAGGAGGAGACCCCACCACCAAAATCACCCCCTGCCGGACCTGAATCACATAAGCCTTCCACAGTACCCCCACCTTCCCCCTCTCCCGGATTGGGAAAAGGAGGAAGACCATTAGCCGAAGCTAATGGCCTGCCGGCCATCACCAAACACTAGCACCAAGATCCCACTCTCAAATTGCCAGAGCTTCTCTCTCCTCACCCTTGATCAATTGAGCTACAGGAGCTTTCATAAGGTGATATGGACACATTTTAGAAAATCCCAAACCCAAAAAAGAATAGTAATGCCCCAAAATAACCCCAAAAGACCCACCCGGTCTGGTTTAAATTGAAAATGAACAAATGTCAAAATAGGTATCGATTCGAAGGTCACGACCCTCAACATCCCATCCACACGTCTAAAAAGAGATTATGACACTTTTTAGAAAATACCAAACCCATAAAAGTACAGAAATGCCCCCTAATAAGCCTAAATGACCCACCTGGTTTGGTTTAAATCGAAAATGAACATATGCCGAAATAGGTATCGATTCGAAGGTCACGGCCCTCAACATCGCATCCACACATCTAATAAGAGATAAGGACACTTTTTAGAAAATACCAAAAACTAAAAAGTACAGAAATGCCCCCTAATAACCCCAAACGACCCACCCGGTCTGGTTTAAACCGAAAATGAACATATGTCGAAACACGTATCGATTCGAAGGTCACGACCCTCAACATTGCATCCACACGTCTAATAAGAGATAAGGACACTTATGGAAAACACCAAACCCAAAAAATACAGAAATGCCCCCAAATAACCCTAAACGACCCACCCGGTCTGGTTTAAACCGAAAATGAACATATGTCGAAATAGGTATCGATTCGAAGGTCACGACCGTCAACATCACTTCCACACTACTAATAAGAGATAAGGACACTTTATATAAATTCCCAAGCCCAGAAAAGTTCAGAAATGTTTCCAAATAACTCCAAACGACCCACCCGGTCTGGTTTAAACCGAAAATGAACATATGTCGAAATATGTATTGAGAGTGAGGGTCTAGGTGGTTGCTCTTCGTGATGGCCGGCAAGCCATTAGCTCCGGCTAATGGTCTTCCCCCTCTTCTCAGTCCGAGAGGGAGGGAAGGTGGGGGGAATGTGAGTGGTTCGGGTGAGGGTGGTGATGGAGCGGCTGCCCTTGGTGATTTGGGGGGTGGTGAGTGGCCTGTTCTTTGTGGTTCTGTAGGTGGTGCTGATGTTTTGGGCTTGGATGATTCGGTGGTGCAAGGTGAAGGCAATGGTGGTAGGCTGCTGCATGTTGGAGGTCCTTCGGCTGTGGGGGAAAATATTCTTGTTTTGGATGATCCGTTGGAGGAGGGTGCTGGTTCTGGAGTTCTTTTACAGCAGCAGGAAGGTTCTTCAATTGGTGCATATGAGAAGACAAGGAAGAATGTTGGTGTTCCATGGTCAGCCCTCTTTTCCTCTTCTTCTCCTTCGACGTATGGAGATGGGCAGAAACTGTCTTATATTGAACCTGAAGAGATTGATGGTGCTTTGGCTGCGAAATGCCCGGATTCGATGATTAAGAAAGGTCTTGAGAAGTGGAAGAACACCCTTATGGGTCATTTTATCGGGGGCAGACCTAGCTTCACCTTTGCTCGTGATATGCTGTTAAAACAATGGAGAATTTCAGGCCATGTGGATGTTAATTTATTAGAAAGTGGTTTTTTTATTTTTCGTTTCAGTCTTGAAGATGATAAAGTTAAAGTTCTTGAAGGGGGGTCGTGGTATGTGAAGAGGAGACCATTGATTTTGCGCCCTTGGAGCCCGAAGGTGTGCTTGGAAAGAGTTGATTTATGCTCAGTACCGGTTTGGGTGTCCCTTCCAAATCTTCCGTTTCATTACTGGTCTGCTGATGCGTTGAGTTCGATTGGGAGTGTGATTGGGAAGCCTATTGTCACTGATAAAATAACCCGGTCTATGGAGAGGCTGTCTTATGCCCGATTATGTGTGGAAGTTTCTGCAGATAGGGATCTTCCCTTTTCTGTTCCAGTCTATGGAGATGACGGTCTTGTTTTTTATCAAAAAGTTGTTTAAGATTGGAAGCCCCCTCTTTGTAAGCATTGTAGAGTTTTTGGCCATCTCTTAGATAATTGTTTGTTTGGCAAACAAGACTCAAATATGAATAAGTCACGGTCTAAGAAGGAATGCGAGTGAAAGGTGTTGCCGGAAATAATGGAGGTGCCATGGGTGGCGGCAATGGAGACGGGCAGCAGGTTCATAATGATGAAGTAGGAGATGAACAGCCGGATAGTGGAGCTGGTGCAAATACAAAGGGATTGGATTCGGTTTCCTTAATTTCTATCAAGAATAAAGGGAATGGGAGTTTCAAATCGGCAGGGAATCATCCGAAGATCAGGGAGCTGTCTCAATCTAATCCTTTTGCCATTTTGGAAGATCTTACGGAGGAGGTGCATTATGATCCTGAAGATTTAATGTTGGATTCGGAATCATGTGCTATTTTATTAGGGAATGAATTACTTGAGGGAGCAGATTTTGAGGAGGATATTCAACCCAATCCGTTAGCAATTATTCATAAGGAGAAAGATGGAGTCATTGGAGAGATTTGTGGGGAGAATCCAATCTATAATGGTAACCATGTTAGTATGGAGCTGGCTAAGGCAAAATCCGTGGAAGATATTAGAGAAGCAACAGATTCTGCTGAGGTGGCGCCTAATCATTCGATGAGACAAACTCCAATTCAAATTCAAAGGAATGGTGCGGCCCATATGGAAGGAGATAACTTATTGGAGGATTCTATTCTATCAAATGAGAAGGAGTCAGCCCCTATGAAATCTCTCACTAATTTTGATAAACTTAGAAAGCAATCTGCTGAGATTCGTGCAGCTCAAGGGCAAATGGGGAAAGGTATGTCCCAACCGAATTTAAATTCTTATTCTTTGCTGGGTCGACCCAGGGGGAGGGGGTCCAAGTTCCAAGCCCAACGGGTTCTTATAAACCCGAAGAGACTAATGTTGCCAAAGGTGTGGGACCTAGTAAGGGGAGATGATAGTTCTACCCTTCCTACTAAATGAAGTGCTTAGCTTGGAATGTTAGAGGCATGAATGCCTCTACTAAAAGAATGGAGATAAAGAAGGTGTGTAAAGACCATGAGGTTAAATTGGTAGGGCTTTTTGAAACCAAGGTTAAGTTGGATAATTGTGCTTCTATTTTTGATAGTTTTTTGACGGGTTGGAAGTATTTGCATAATGGAGATCTTGATAACTCTATTCGGATCTGGCTAGGTTGGGACCCGAATTTTTATGATGTGGTTTTGGTGCAAAAATCCAAACAGTTCATACATGCTAAGGTGTCAATTGTGGGTACCTCGGTGTTTTTCTTTTGTACTGTTGTTTATGCTCTTAATTCTGTGGTGGCTAGGAAGGAATTGTGGGAGGATGTTGGGGCTATTGCTAGTGCCATTATTAACCCTTGGGCTGTACTAGGGGATTTTAATGTGATTCGAAGTAACAATGAAAAAATTGGAGGGGACCCTGTTCGGATTGAAGCTATGGATGATTTTAATTCGTTTATAGACGGTGCTGGGCTTCTAGATTTGAAATGGAAAGGGGAGGCTTTGACCTGGAATAATAGACAAGTGGGAGATGCAAGAATTTGTTGCAAGCTTGATAGGGTTCTGGTCAATTTAGCTTGGATGGATGTGTTTAGATCCTCTGATGCAACCTTTTACCCTCCTGGGCTTTCTGATCATTCTCCAATGGTGGTGGCTGTGGTGGATAAAGCAGATTTTGGCCCAAAACCTTTCAGATTTTTTGAGGCTTGGATTGGTGGAGATGGCTATGATGAGGTGGTTCGGTAGGGGTGGGAGCAGCCTGTGAATTTGGCTCTTAATCCCATTCTTAAGTTTGCGGCCAGATTGAGGAATGTCAAAAAAGGGTTGAGGAGCTGGAATAAGGAGTGTGTGGGTGATGTTTTTCTTGCAGTAAAGGAGGCTGAGGCTGATTTGTTTCAGATCCAGAGGCAGCTTAGTGAGCACCCTGATGATCCGAATTTGGTGCTAATGGAGACACAGGCTAAAAAGAAACTTTGGGAGGCTTTGGCTACTGAAGAGAAATTTTTGAAAGAAAAGTCAAGGGTGAAACACATTCAGTTGGGGGATGGTAATAATAGCTTTTTCTACAAATCTGTGATTTGTAGGCAGCATAGGAAGCACATCATGGAAATTCAAGGGGAGAATGGAGATATTGTGAAGAATCCTAACCAGATTAAGGAAGAAGCTATTTCTTATTATAAGAAATTATTTGGGACTGATTCGGTTGACAGTGGTTTCTTTCCTAGCTCTATTCCTTTGCAGCGTGGTTTGTCTCAAGCTCATCAGGAAAGCCTTATTAGGAGAATCTCTAATAAGGAGATTATGGAGGTTGTGTTTGCTTTTAAGAATTCTAAGGCTCCAGGACCAGATAGTTTTGGAGCAGCCTTTTACAAGCATTCATGGGAGATTGTGGGAGAAGATTTGACTCTGGCTGTAAAGTGGTTTTTCATGAAGTCTTACCTTCCTAGTTCGGTTAATGCTACTTTTATCTGCCTTATCCCTAAGACAAGAGATGTAACCTCATTTGCGGGATATAGGCCTATAGCCCTTTGCAATCTCTTTTACAAAATCATTACCAAAGTGTTATCCAATAGGCTGCAAGGAGTGATTGGGCAGGTGGTCAGTGACTGTCAGTCTGCTTTCATCAAGGGCAGGTCTATAGTAGAGAATATTTTGGTTTGCCATGATGTGGTTCGAGGGATTGAGCAGAAAGGCACTAGCCCCACAGCTGTTTTGAAGATCGATCTCCATAAAGCTTATGATTCTCTCAGTAGGAGGTTTTTGTTTGAGATTATGGAGAGAATGGGTTTCCCTCAGTAGTTCATTGGTTGGGTGAAGGCTTGTGTGGACTCCCCTTCTTTCTCCATTTTACTGAATGGGAGTCCGGCAGGATATTTTAAAGGAGGAAGGGGTATTCGGCAGGGGGATCCAATATCTCCTTACCTATTTACTATTGCTATGGAGGGCTTCTCGGCTATGATGAGGAAATTGGAGGTTGAAAATAGGATCACTCTTCTCCCCAGGTGCAAGAGGTCCCATCTCTCTCACCTTATTTTTGTTGATGATTTGATGATATTCGTGAAAGCCACCACAGACTCTATTTCGGCCTGCCTGGGGGTCCTGGGTGATTTTCATACCTACTCTGGGTTGAAACTCAACAGGACTAAGTCCTCTATTATTTTAGGGGGCCTAACCCACACAGCCAGGACTGCAACTTTTGGAATTAACGAATTTTGTGGATACCAAATTACCTATTCGGTATTTAGGTGTTCCGCTTGTCTCTCGGAAATTAACTTTTGCTGATTGCACCTCTATTTCGGATCGTGTTAGGAGCAGACTTGATGGATGGAAGGCTCGGCTCTTATCTTTTGCAAGGAGGCTTCAGCTGTTGATCTCAGTCCTTCAGGGGTGTTATATCTATTGGTCAGGACTCTTTGGTTTGCCTGGTGCTCTCAAGACAAAGCTGGAGTCTATGTTCTCGAATTTTCTATGGGCTGGCCCATCTCTTCATCGTAAGGTACATTACATTTCTTGGGAAAGAATTTGTAAGCCTAAGGCTGAAGGGGGCCTTGGAATTAGGAGGATTTCTGATATGAATTCTGCGGGTATCCTTAAGCAAATCTGGTGGATTGCTTCTAGGAAGGACAGCCTTTGGGTTAGATGGGTGTACACCCGATACCTTAGAAATGATTCTATTTGGACTGTTAAGACTTCCCAAAATTGCTCTTGGGTGTGGAGAAAGATTCTTAAGTATAGGGACTTGGCTGAACCCCATATCTATCATATTATTGGGAATGGCCACTCTACTAGACTATGGTTGGATTATTGGCACCCCAAAGGGGTTTTGATTAAAAGGTTTGGTGATCGGATTCGATATGATGTTGGTTCCACCAGGCTTGCCTTGGTTTTCGATCTTATTAGGAATGGCCAATGGCTTTTCCGCCCTCAGGGCTCTTTTGATCTGATTACTGTTTTTAGACACCTCCCTAGTATTCCCATTGTTAATGGAAGGGCAGATCTTGTTGTTTGGAAAGGTATGGCTAATGGCATTTTTTCTACAAAGTCGGCTTGGGAGAAAGTGAGGAGTAGCTCTATAATGGTAGCTCGGCACAAGCTTGTTTGGTTTCCTTGTTTTTTGCCTAGGCATTCCTGTACTGCTTGGAGATGCCTGATGTCAGGGCTCCCCACAAAAGACCAGCTTCAAAGAAGGAATATAAATATTGGGCAGAATTGTATTCTTTGTTGGGGAAATTCAGAATGCCATAGCCATTTATTCTTTGACTGTCCTTTTTCCAGAAACATTTGGGATAGAGTTAGTTCTATGCTTTTCCTTGGTGGTAAAGGCCCGGCTAGCCTCCTCGATGTGGTTAACTGGCTTGTTCAGGTAGTGTGTGTTAATGATAATTTGGATGTTATCCCTAAGATGGCTTTTTGTGCGACAATCTATCATGTTTGGTGGGAGAGAAATCAGCGTCTCTTCAGTAATCAAGCAAGGTCTTATGATGCTATTATCCAAGCCATTAAGTTTGATGTTGTGACTAAGGGCTCTCAAAGCCTTATTTCGGTTGCCTATGCACCTAGGAATCAATTCTTGGTCGATATGTGGGGTTTACAGGTGAGATGGGCTGCTGTTATTCCCAAAGCTTGTGTCTGACCCATACCTCCGACAGATTTGTTTACTTTGCATTGCGATGGTTCCTTGAGGGGAGATAGAGCTGCTTACGGGGGCCTTATTCGCAATACCTTGGGTAACCCAGTTCTGGCTTATGTCGGCAAAGGTGTGGAGGCTTCGGTTCTTCATATGGAGTTACTAGCCATTTATAGGGGGTTACTCTGTGCTTACAGAGAGAGCTTCGCCATATGTCCATCAGATCTGATTCGAAGGTGGCTATCAAGATTCTTACAGGTGTTTCCAGCTGCCCTTGGAGTGTATATACCTTGAAGTTCCAGATTTTGTCTAGCCTAAACCAGTTGGCTCGTTATAGAGGGAGTTGAATCAGCCGGCGGATTTTATTGCTTCTATTGATCTTAGTGATGGGGAGACTATTTTATATCCGTCGGGTTTTGTTGAGGATCTTAACCGGTTGATTTATGATGATGTCTCCGGTAAGGTCCAATTTAGACCGCCTTGATTGGGTTGGGTGTCTTTCTCATGTATTACCGAGGGGCATGTCCTCGGGGGGTGTGGGGCCCTTCCTCCCTCTTAGAGTTGTCTAAGGGTTGGAAGTAGGCTGCCTTCTTTTGTTTTCTTTCTTTTTCTTTTATACACATACATCTTACTTATCGGAAAAAAAATGTATCGATTCGACGATCACGACCTCAACATCACATCCACACATCTAATAAGAGAAAATGACACTTTTTAGAGAATCCCAAACCCAATAAAGTACAGATATGCCCCCAAATGACCCCGAACGACCCACTTGGTCTAGTTTAAACTAAAAAATGAACAGATGCCGAAATAGGTATCGATTCGAAGGTCACGACCCTCAACATCGCATCCACACGTCTAATAAGAGATAAGGACACTTTTTAGAAAATACCAAATCCAAAAAAGTACAGAAATACCCCCAAATTACTCCAATTGACCCACCCGGTCTGGTTCGGATTGGAAACGAACATATGTCGAAATACGTATTGATTCGAAGGTCACGACCCTCAACATCGCATCCACACGTCTAGTAAGTGATAAGGACACTTTTTAGAAAATACCAAACCCAAAAAAGTACAGAAATGCCCCCAAATAACCCCAAACGACCCAACCGATCTGGTTTGAACCAAAAATGAACATATGTCAAAATAGGTATCGATTCGAAGGTCATGACCGTCAACATCACATCCACACGTCTAATAAGACATAAGGACACTTTTTATAAATTCCCAAGCCCAGAAAAGTTCAAAAATACCCCCAAATAACCCCAAACGACCCACCCGGTCTGGTTTAAACCGAAAATGAACATATGTCGAAATATGTATCGATTCGAAGGTCATGACCCTCAACATCGCATCCACACATCCAATAAGAGATAAGGACACTTTTTAGAGAATCATAAACCCAAAAAAGTACAGAAATGCCCCCAAATAACCCCGAACTACCCACCCGGTCTGGTTTAACCTGAAAATGAACAGATGCCGAAATAGGCATCGATTCGAAGGTCACGACCCCCAACATCGCATCCACACATCTAATAAGAGATAAGGACGCTTTTTAGAAAATACCAAATCCAAAAAGGTACAGAAATTCCCCCAAATTACTCCAAATGACCCAGCCGGTCTGGTTAGGACGAAAAATGAACATATGTTGAAATACGCATTGATTCGACGGTCATGACCCTCAACATCGCATCCACACGTCTAATAAGAGATAAGGACACTTTTTTAGAAAATATCGACCCCAAAAAGTACAGAATTGCCCCCAAATGACCCCAAACGACCCACCCGGTCTAGTTTAAGCTGAAAATGAACATATGTTGAAACACGTATCGATTCGAAGGTCACGACCCTCAACATCGCATCCACACGTCTAATACGAGATAAGGACGCTTTTCAGAGAACACCGAACCCAAAAGATATAGAAATGACCCCAAATAACCCCAAATGACCCACCCGGTCTGCTTTAAACTTAAAATGAACTTATGTCGAAATAATTATCATTTCAAAGGTCACGACCCTCTACATCGCATCCACACGTCAAATAAGAGATAAGGACACTTTTTCAAAAATCTCAATCCAAAAAAAGTACAGAAATGCCCCCAAATAACCCCAAACAACCCACCCGGTTTGGTTTAAACCGAAAATGAACATATGCCGAAATAGGTATCGATTGGATGGTCACGATCCCCAACATCGCATCCACACATCTTTTTTTTTTTTTTTGATAAGTAATTTGTGTATGTATGGAAGAAAAAAAAAAAGGATACAAGAGAAGGGAACCTACTTTCACCCCTTAGACAGACCTAAGGAGGAGAAAGAGGCCCCACACCCCTGAGGACAAACCCCTCGGATATACAAGGAGAACCACCCAAACCCAATTACGGAGGCCTAAACTAGGCCTTACCAACAAAATCATCATGAATCAGCCGCTTCAGGTCCTCATGAAACTCTTGAGGATACATAATAGTTTCCCCATCCCCACTATTTATGGAAGCAATAAAGTCTGCCGGTTGGTTCAGTTCTCTCCAAATATGCCTCACTTCATAGCGAGCCAACTAGTCCAACATAGAGATGATCTGGTACTTCAAAGCATAAACATTCCAGGGGCAGCCAATCACATCTGTAACAATCTCCATGGTCAACTTCGAGTTAGATCTGATAGAAACATAACAGAGGTTCCTCTCTAAGCACAAAACCACTCCTCTATGGATAGCTTTCAATTCCATGCTAAGAACTGAAGCTTCCAACCCTTTACCAACATAGGCCAGAATCGGATCTCCTAAGGAATCAAGAATGAGACCCCCCCCATAAGCAACTCTATCTCCATTCAAGGACCCATCACAATGGTGAGAAATCAATTAAGCTAGGGGCTTTGGCCAGAAATAGATTTTGGGAGCCGTATGGGCCCACTGCACTTGGACCCCCCACTTGTCAACCAAGTATTGATTCCTAGGAGTATGGGCAGCCAAAATCAGACATTGAGAACCTTTAGTGAAAACATCAAATTTGATGTCTTGAAGGATCTTATCATAAGACCTTGACTGAGTACTAAAGAGACGTTGATTCCTCTCCCTCCAAACATGATAAATCGTCGCACAAAAAACAAGCTTGGGAATAACATCCATCTTATCTTTAGCAGAAACCACATGAGAAAGCCAATTGACCACATCAGCCAGGGCAGCAGGTCCTTTGCCATTGAGAGAACACATAGAGCTAACCCTATCCCATATGGTATTAGAAAAGGGACAGGTAAAGAAGAGATGGTCATGGCTTTCCAAACCTCCCCAACACAGGACGCAATTCTGTCCTACAACAATATTCCTTCTAATGAGTTGGTCTTTAGTTGGCAACCCTCCCATCAGGCACCTCCAGGTAGTACAAGAGTGCCTAGGAAAAAAACCAGGAAACCAAACAAGCTTATGCCAATCCACCTTTGTAGCACTACTTCTAATAAGATCCCAAGCCGACTTGGTAGTAAAGAGACCATTAGAAGTTTCCTTCCAAACAATAAGATTCTCCTCACCACTCACAATAGAAATACTAGGTAGATCCCTCGAAATAGTAATCAGATCAAAAGAACCCTGAGGGGGCAGATGCCAATGGCCTTCCCTAATAAAGTCCGAAACCATGGCAAGCCGGTGAGAACCAGCATCATAACGGATCCGATCCCCAAATCTTTTAATCAAAACCCCTTTGGGATGCCAATTATCCAACCAAAGTCTAGTAGCTTGGCTGTTCCCAATAATATGATGGATATGTGGCTCAATCTGATCTCTAAATTTGAGGACTTTCCGCCAAACCCAAGAGCAATTTTGGGGGATCTTTGCAGTCCAAATAGAATCATTCTTTAGGTAGCGGGTACTGACCCACCTAACCCAAAGACTGTCTTTCTTAGAGGCAATCCACCAAATTTGTTTAAAAATCCCCGCAATGTTCATATCAGAAATTCTCCTAATACCAAGACCCCCTTCGGCCTTATGTTTGCAAATCTTATCCCAAGAGATGTAATGTACCTTACGATCAAGAGACGGGCCAGACCAAAGGAAGTTGGAGAAGATGGATTCCAGCTTATTCTTTAGAGCTCCAGGCAGCCCGAAAATCCCTGACCAGTAAATGTAGTAGCCTTGAAGAACAGAGCTTAAAAGTTGAAGCCGCCCTGCAAAGGTTAAGAGCCGAGCTTTCCAACCATCAAGCCTACTCCTCACTTGATCCAAAATGGAAGAACAATCTGCAAAAGCCAGCTTTCGAGCAGTGAGAGGAACACCAAGATACCGGATAGGTAACTTGGTATCCACAAAGTTCGTTAATTCCAAAAGTTGCAGTCTGGCCGTGTGGGTGAGGCCCCTAAAATAATTGAGGACTTAGCCCTGTTGAGTTTCAACCCAGAGTTGGTATGAAAATCATCCAAGGCCCCCAGGCAGGCCAAAACAGAATCCGTGGTGGCCTTCATGAAGATCATCAAGTCGTCGGCAAAGATGAGGTGGGAAAGGTGGGAACACTTACACCTAGGAAGGAGGCTAATGCTGCCCTCCACCTCCAACTTCCTCATCATGGCTGAAAACCCCTCCATGGCAATAGCGAACAAATATGGAGAAATAGGGTCCCCTACCGTATTCCCCTACCGCCTTTGAAAAACCAAGAGGACTTCCATTCAATAAGATGGAGAAGCAAGGAGTATCAAAACAAGCCTTCACCCAACCAATAAACGAGGGAAACCCATTCTTTCCATTAAAACAAACAAGAACTTCCTACTAAGGGAGTCATACGCTTTATGAAGGTCAATCTTCAAAGATCGCTGTTGGGCTAGATCCTTTCGCTCTATTCTCGAACCACATCATGACGAGCACAAGGATGTTGTCCACAATAGACCTCCCCTTAATAAAAGCCGATCGGGAATCACTTACTACCTGCCCAACTACTCCTTGTAATCTATTAGATAAGAGTTTTGTAATGATCTTATAAAAAAGATTGCAAAGAGCTATGGGCCTATATCCAAGAAAAGTAGAGACATCTCCCATCTTAGGAATCAAGCTAATGAAAGTAGCATTAATCGAACTTGGAAGGTGAGACTTCAAAAGAACCATTTCACAGCCAAAGTCAAATCCTCACCAACTACTTCCCAAGAATGCTTGAAGAAAGCAGCCCCAAACCCATCCGGTCCTAGAGCTTTGGAATTTTTCATAGCAAACACAACCTCCATAATCTCCTTATTGGACACCCTCCCAATAAGACCTTCTTGTTGGGCATGGGATAATCCATATTGCAAGGGAACTGTGCTAGGAAAAAACCACCATCAACCGAATCAGTCCCAAATAATTTCTTATAGAAAGAGACGAGCCTTCATCTTTAATCCGGTTGGAATCCTTAACAATGCCACCTCCTTCCCCTTGAATTTCCAAAATATGCTTCCTATTCCGCCCTGTAGATCATGGACTTGTGAAAGAAGCTATTATTCCCATCCCCCACCTGAATATGCTTGACCCTAGATTTCTCCCCTTAAAAACTTTTCTTCAATGGCCAATGCTTCCCATAACTTCACCTTAGCTTGAGACTCCAAAAGAACCAGATTCTTGTTATCAGGGTGATCACCAAGGTTACAATGAATTTGGAACAAATCAGCCTCTACACCTTCACCTGGCTGCCCCCATCCCTTCCGAACCATATCATCATAACCATCTCTCGCCAATCTAAGCCTCAAAAAACCTAAAAGGTTTAGGTCCGAAATTAGCCTCATCTAACACACCAACACTACTAGCACTCCGTGAGAGACCCGAAGGGTAAATGTAGCCTCTAAAGACTTGAAAACATCCACCCAAGCCATGTTGACCAACACTCTATCAAGCTTAAAGGATCCTAGCATCGCCACTTTGTCTGTTATTCCATGTCATAGCTTCCCCTTTCCACTTTAAATCAATCAGCCCGAGTCATCAATAAAATTATTGAAATCATCAATAGCCTCCAACCGAACAGGTTCCCCACCAAATTTCTCATTTTGATTCTCGAGTAACATTGAAGTCCCCTAAAACAGTCCAAGGGGTAGTAACAAAGACCAAAGAATACTCCCCACATCCTCCCACAAATCCTTCCGCCTGCCAAAGTATTTAGAGCACACACTACAATGCACGACAGAAAAGAGTTTGAGGTACCCACAACCAACACCTTAACATGAATAAACTGCTTAGATTTTCAAATTTCTTCCACTTTAAGGAAATTAGGATCCCAACCCAACCAAATCCGAACCGTATTATCAATCTCCCCATTATGCACATATTTCCAATCGAAATAAAATTATCAAAAATGGCAGCACAGTTCTCCAACCTGACTTTAGTTTCCAAGAGACAAGCCAATTTAGCTTGATGGTCTTTACACACCTTCTTAATCCCCAGCTGTTTGGTTGAGGCATTCATGCCTCTTACATTCCATACTAAACACTTCATTTAGTAACCAGGTTAAAGCCATCAACTCCATCCTTACTAGGTCCATCTCCCTTAACCTCACAAGAGTCTTTCGGGTTTACAAGAACCCGTTGGGCCTGAACTTAGACCCCCTCCCCATGGGTCGGCCCAGAATAGAATAAGAAATAGAACCAGATTGACCCATACCTTTTCTAGAAAGTCCTTGAATTGATAGAGTGTCCGCAGCTTGCTTCTTTAGTCTTTCAATATTGGCCGAGGGCTTAGCTGCAATTATCCCTTTCTCCTTTGAACTCAACAGATTTTCAGCTATTTTGTCACCTTGCATGGGCGCCCAGCATCACCCACCAACGGATTTGGATCAATCATCTTCAAAGATTCCAAAATGGCCACCTCACCATCCCCGTTTAAGGAATTATTTTCAGTTGCCTTCCCATCCAAAGTTAAAGTTAAAGCAGTAGGGTCACTTTCCACCAAAACAGATTTTGACTTTTGAGTCAAGAAAGGACAGCTATCCACATTAGGAATAATAGCTAACGGTTGTGAGGTGAAACTTATTTCCTCCAAATCTGCCCCATTTTTTCTCCTTCCATGCACAACGCACTAGGGGTCTTAGCTTCCTTAATTGTGGGTCCCTAACATCATTCTCACTCTCCATAATTACTCCACCAACCTTTCTCTCCATTATCAACTATTCTTTTCTTCATGGCCAACGCATAGGCTTTAGTAGGAGAAGACCCATCTGTTTCTTTCATGACATTTGAATTTTTCAAATTTTCCACACCAACCCTCTTCTCCCCATCTCTCTTATTGCAACCACACATCTAATAAGAGATCGGGACACTTTTTAGAAAATACCAAACCCAGACAAGTACAGAAATGCCCCCAAATAACCCCGAACTACCCACCCGGTCTGGTTTAAACTGGAAATGAACAGATGCCGAAATAGGCATCGATTCGAAGGTCACGACCCCCAATATCGCATCCACATGTCTAATAAGAGATAAGGACGCTTTTTAGAAAATACCAATTCGAAAAAGGTATAGAAATTCCCCCAAATTACTCCAAACCGGTCTGGTTCAGATGGAAAATGAATATATGTTGAAATACATATCGATTCGAAGGTCACGACCCTCAACAGCGCATCCACACGTCTAATAAGAGATAAGGACACTTTTTAGAAAATATCGACCCCTAAAAGTATAGAATTGCCCCCAAATAACCCCAAACGACCCACCCGGTTTGGTTTAAACCGAAAAATGAACATATGCTGAAATAGGTATCGATTCGATTGGGGTGGGAGTGGGTTTTTCTTGTTTTCCGAGGGGTTTGTCCTCGGGGGGTGTGGGGCCTCTTCTTCTCCCTTAGGCCTGTCCAAGGGGTGGTAATTGGCTGCCTTCTTTTGTCCTCTTTTTCTTTTTATATACTCACATACTACTTATCCAAAAAAAAAAAAGGTATCGATTCGATGGTCACGATCCTCAACATCGCATCCACACGTCTAATAAGAGATAAGGACACTTTTTAGAAAAACCCAAACCCAAAAAACTACAGTAATGCCCCCAAATAACCCCAAACGACTCACCCTGTCCGGTTTAAACTGAAAATGAGTAAATGCTAAAATAGGTATCGATTCGAAGGTCACGACCATCAACATCGCTTCCACACGTCTAATAAGAGATAAGGACACTTTTTAGAAAATACCAAACCCAAAAATGCACAAAAATGCTCCCAAATAACCCCAAACGACCCACCCGGTCTGGTTTAAACTGGAAATGAGTATATGTCGAAATACGTATCGATCCGAAGGTCATGACCCTCAACATCGTATCCACACATCTAATAAGAGATAAGGACACTTTTTAGAGAATCCCAAACCCAAAAAAGTTTAGAAATACCCCCAAATAACCCCAAATGACCCACCCGATCTAGCTTAAATTGAAAATGAACATATGCCGAAATAGGAATAGATTCTTAGGTCACGACCCTCGACAACGTATCCACACATCCAATAAGAGATAAAGACCTTTTTCAAAAAATTCCAAATCCAAAAAAGCACAGAAGTGCCCCCAAATTACTCCAAACGACCCACCCAGTCTGTTTCTTACCGAAAATGAAGATATGTCGAAATATGTATCGATTCGAAGGTCAGGACTGTCAACTTTGCATCCACACGTCTCATAAGATATAAGGACACTTTTTAGAAAATACCAAACCCAAAAAAGTTTAGAAATGCCCCTAAATAACCCCAAACAACCCACCCGGTCTGGTTTAAACCGAAAATGAACATATGTCGAAATAGGTATCGATTCGAAGGTCACGACCCTCTACATCGTATCCACACATCTAATAGGAGATAAGCACACTTTTTAGAAAATACCAAACCCAAAAAAGTACAGAAATGCCGCCAAATAACCCCAAATGACCCACCCGGTCTAGTTTAAACCGAAAATGAATATATATCGAACTAGGTATCGATTCAAAGGTCACAACCCTCAACATCGCGTCCAGACGTCTAATATCAGATTAGGACACTTTTTAGAGAATCCCAAAACCAAAAATGTTCAGAAATGCTCCCAAATAACCCCAAATAACCCACCTGGTCCGGTTTAAATCGAAAATGAACATATGCCAAAATAGGTATAGATTCGAAGGTCACAAACCTCAACAACGTATCCACACATCTAATAAGAGATAATGACACTTTTTAGAGAATCCCAAGCCCAAAAAATTACAGAAATGCCTCCAAATAAGCCCAAACGACCCACCCGGTCTGGTTTAAACTGAAAATGAACAAATGCCAAACTAGGTATCGTTTTGAAGGTCACGACCCTCACCATCGCATCCACACGTCTAATAAATGATAAGCACACTTTTTAGAAAATACCAAACCCAAAAAAGTATAGAAATGCCACTTAATAACCCCAAACGACCCACCTGGTTTGGTTTAACTAGAAAATGAACATATGTCGAAACATGTATCGATTCAAAGGTTACGACCCTCAACATTACATCCACACGTCTAATAAGAGATAAGGACACTTTTTAGAGAATCCCAAACCCAAAAAAGTACAGTAATGCCCCCAAATAACTACAAACGACCCACCCGGTCTGGTTTAAACTGAAAATGAACAAATGTCGAAATAGGTATCGATTCGAAGGTCATGACCCTCAACATCGCATCCACACGTCTAAAAAAATATTAGGACACTTTTTAGAAAATACCAAACCCAAAAAAGTACAGAAATGCCTCAAAATTACTCCAAACGACCCACTCGGTTTGGTTCGGACCGAAATTGAACATGTGTCGAAATACGTATCGATTCGATGGTCACGACCCTCAACATCGCATCCACACATCTAACAAGAGATAAGGACACTTTTTAGAGAATCCCTAACCCAAAAAAGTACAAAAGTGCCCCCAAATAACCCCAAACGACCCACCCGATTTGGTTTAAACCGAAAATGAACATATGTCGAAATAAGTATTGATTCGAAGGTAACGACCCTCAACATCGCATCCACACTTCTAATAACTGATATGGACACTTTTTAGAAAATCCCAAACCCAAAAAAGAACAGTAATGCCCCCAAATAACCCCGAATGATCCACCCGGTCCGGTTTAAACTGAAAATGAACAAATGCCGAAATAGGTATCGATTCGAAGGTCACAACCCTCAACATCGCATCCACAAGTCTAAAAAGAGATTAGGACACTTTTTAGAAAATACCAAACCCAACAAAGCATAGAAATGTCCTTTAATAAGCCAGAACGACCAACCTGGTTTGGTTTAAACCAAAAATGAACATATGCCGAAATGGGTATCGATTCGAAGGTCATGACCCTCAACATCGCATCCACACGTCTAATAAGAGATAAGGATACTTTTTAGAAATTACCAAACCCTGAAAAGTACAGAAATGCCCCCTAATAACCCCAAACGACCCACCCGGTCTGGTTTAAACTGAAAATGAACATATGTCGAAACACATATCGATTCAAAGGTCACGACCCTCAACATTGCCTCCACACGTCTAATAAGAGATAAGGACACTTTTTAAAGAATCCCAAACCCCAAAAAGTATAGAAATGCCCCCAAATGACCCACTCGGTCTGGTTTAAATTTAAAATGAACATATGCCGAAGTAGGTATAGATTCGAAGGTCACGACCCTCAACATCGCATCCACCCATCTAACAAGAGATATGGACACTTTTTAGAAAATCCAAAACCCAAAAAAATACTGTAATACCCCAAACAACCCCAAACGACCCACCCGGTCTGGTTTAAACTGAAAATGAACAAATGTCGAAATAGGTATCGATTCGAAGGTCATAACCCTCAACATCCCATCCACATGTCTAAAAATGGATTAGGACACTTTTTAGAAAATACCAAACCCAAAAAAGTACAAAAATGCTCCCTAATAAGCCCAAACGACCCACCTGGTCTGGTTTAAATCGAAAATGAACGTAGGTCGAAATAGGTATCGATTTGAAGGTCATGACCCTCAACATCGCATCCAGACCTTTAATAAGAGATAAGGACACTTTTAAGAAAACACCGAACCCATAAAATACAGAAATGCCCCAAAATAACCCCAAATGACCCACCCGGTTTGGTTTAAACAGAAAATGAACATATGCCAAAGTAGGTATCGATTCGAAGGTTACGACCCTCAACATCATATCCACACGTCTAATAAGTGATAAGGACACTTTTTAGAATATCCCAAACCCAAAAAAGTGCAAAAATGCCCCCAAATAGCCCCAAACGACCCACCCTAGATGGTTTAAATCGAAAATGAACATATGCCGACATAGGTATCGATTCGAAGGTCACGACCCTCGACATCGCATCCACACATCTAATAAGTGATAAGGCCCTTTTTAGAAAATACCAAACCCAAAAAAGTTTAGATATTCCCCCAAATAACCCCAAATGACCCACCCGGTCTGGTTTAAACCGAAAATGAACATATGCCGAAATAGGTATCGATTTGGAGGTCACGACCCTCAACATCGCATCCACACGTCTAATAAGAGATAAGGACACTTTTTAGAAAATACCAAACCAAAAAAAGTACAGAAATGCCCCCAAATAACCCCAAACGACCCACCCGGTCAGGTTTAAACTGAAAATGAACATATGCCGAAATAGGTATCCATTCAAAGGTCACGACCCTCAACATTGCATCCACACGTCTAATAAGAGATAAGGACACTTTTAGAGAATCCCAAACCCAAAAAAGTACAGAAATACCCCCAAATAACCCTAAACGACCCACTCGGTCTAGTTAAAACTGAAAATGAACATATGTTGAAACACGCATCGATTCGAAGGTCACGACCCTCAACATCGCATCCACAAGTCTAATAAGAGATAAGGACACTTATTAGAAAACACCGGACCCAAAAAATACAGAAATGCCCAAAAAGAACCCCAAATGACCCACCCGGTCTACTTTAAACTGAAAATGAACATATGTCGAAGTAGTTATCGATTCGAAGGTCACGACCCTCTACATCGCATCCACACGTCTAATAAGAGATAAGGGCACTTTTTAGAAAATGCCTAAGCACAAAAAAGTATAGAAATGCCCCCAAATAACCCCAAACAACCCACCCGGTTTGGTTTAAATCGAAAAATGAACATATACTGAAAAAGGTATCGATTCGATTGGGGTGGGAGTGGGTTTTCCTTGTTTTCCGAGGGGTTTGTCCTCGGGGGTGTGGGGCCTCTTCTTCTCCCTTAGGCCTGTCTAAGGGGTGGTAATTGGCTGCCTTCTTTTGTCCTCTTTTTCTTTTTATATACTCACATACTACTTATCCAAAAAAAAAAGGTATCGATTCGATGGTCACGATCCTCAACATCGCATCGACACGTCTAATAAGAGATAAGGACACTTTTTAGAAAATACCAAACCCGAAAAAGTATAGAAATGCCCCCAAACAACCCTAAACGACCTACCCGGTCTGGTTTAAACCAAAAATTAACATATGTTGAAATAGGTATCGATTAGAAGGTCACGACCGTCAACATCACATCCACACGTCTAATAAGAGATAAGGACACTTTTTATAAATTTCCAAGCCCAGAAAAGTTAAAAAATGCCTTCAAAGAACCCCAAACGACCCACCTGGCCTGGTTTAAACCGAAAATGAACATAGGTCAAAATATGTATCGATTCAAAGGTCACGACCCTCAACATCGTCTACACACATCCAATAAGACATAGGGACACTTTATAGAGATTCCCAAACACAAAAAAGTACAGAAATGCCCCCAAATAACCCCGAACGACCCACCCGGTCTGGTTTAAACTGAAAATGAACAGATGCCGAAATAGGTATCGATTCAAAGGTAACGACCCTCAACATAACATCCAAACGTCTAATAAGAGATAAGGACCTTTTTTAGGAAATTCCAAATCCAAACAAGTACAGAAATGACCCCAAATTACTCCAAACGACCCACCGGTCTGGTTCGGACTGGAAATGAACATATGTCGAAATACGTATCGATTTGAAGGTCACGACCCTCAACATCGAATCCACACATCTAATAAGAGATAAGGACACTTTTTAGTGAATCCCAAACCCAAAAAAGTACCAAAGTACCCCCAAATAACCCCAAACGACCCACCCGATCTGGTTTAAACCGAAAATGAACATATGTCAAATAGGTAACGATTCAGGGGTAACGACCCTCAACATCGCATCCGCACGTCTAATAAGAGATAAGGACACTTTTTAGAGAATTCAAAACCCAAAAAAGTACAGAAATGCCCTAAAATAACCCCAAACGATCCACCTGGTCGGGTTTCATCAAAAAATGAACATATGCCAAAATAGGTATCGATTAGAAGGTCACGACCCTCAACATCGCATCCACACGTCTAATAAGAGATAAGGGCACTTTTTAGAGAATCCCAAACCAAAAAAAGTACAAAAATGCCCGCAAATAACACCAAACGACCCACTCTGTCTGGTTTAAACAGAAAATGAACATATGTCGATATAGGTATCGATTAGAAGGTCACGACCCTCAACATCGCATCCACACGTCTAATAGGAGAAAAGGACACTTTTTCGAGAATCCCAATCTCAAAAAAGTACAGAAATGCCCCCAAATAACCCCAAACGACCCACCCGATCTGGTCCAAACCGAAAATGAACATATGTCAAAATAGGTACCGATTCGAAGGTCATGACCCTTAACATCGCATCCACACGTCTAACAAGAGATAAGGACACTTATTAGAAAATACCAGACCCAAAAAAGTACAGAAATACTTCCAAAAAACCCCCCAAAGGACCCACCCGGTCCGGTTTAAACCGAAAATGAACATATGCCGACCTAGGTATCGATTCGAAGGTCACAACCCTCAACATCGCATCCACATGTCTAACAAGAGATAAGCACACTTTTTAGAATATACCAAACCGAGAAAAGTACAAAAATGCCCCCAAATAACCCCAAACGACCCACCCAGTCTGGTTTCAATCGAAAATGAACATATGCCAAAATAGGTATCGAATCAAAGGTCACGACCCTCAACATCGCATCCACACGTCTAATAAGAGATAAGGACACTTTTTAGAGAATCCAAAACCTAAAAAAGTATAAAAATACCCCCAAAAAATCCCAAAGAACCTACCTGGTCCAGTTTAAACCGAAAATGAACATATGCCGAACTAGGTATCGATTCGAAGGTCACGACCCACAAACTCGGATCCACACATCTAATAAGAGATAAGGACACTTTATAGAAAATACTAAACCCATAAAAGTAATGAAATGCCCCCAAATAACTCCAAACCATCCACCCGGTCTGGTACGGATCGACAATGAACATATGTCGAAATACGTATCGATTCGAAGGTCACGACCCTCAACATCGCATCCACAGGTCTAATAAGAGATGAGGACATTTTTTAGTGAATCCCAAACCCAAAAAAGTACAAAAGTGCCCCCAATAACCCCAAACGACCCACCCGATCTGGTTTAAACCGAAAATGAACATATGTCAAATAGGTATGGATTTACAAGTCACGACCCTCAACATCGCATCCACAACTCTAATAAGAGATAAGGACACTTTTTAGAGAATCCAAAACCCAAAAAAGTACAGAAATGCCCCAAAATAACCACGAATGACCAACCCGATCTGGTTTAAACCGAAAATGAACATATGCCAAAATAGGTATCGATTAGAAGGTCACGACCCTCAACATCGTATCCGCACGTCTAACAAGAGATAAGCACACTTTTTAGAATATACCAAACCCAAAAAAGTACAGAAATGCCCCCAGATAACCCCAAACGACCCACCCGGTCTGGTTTAAACTGAAAATAAACATATGCCAAAATAGGTATCGATTCGAAGGTCAGGACCCTCGATATCGCATCCACACGTCTAATAAGAGATAAAGACACTTTTTAAAAAATATCAAACCCAAAAAAGTACAGAACTGCCCCCAAATAACCCCAAACGACCCACCTAGTCTGGTTTAAACCGAAAATGAACATATGCTGAAATAGGTATCGATTCGAAGGTCACGACCCTCAACATTGCATCCACACGTCTAATAATAGATCAGGACACTTTTTAGAGAATCCTAAATCTAAAAAAGTACAAAAATACCCCCAAAAAACCCCAAAGAACCCACTCGGTCCGGTTTAAACCGAAAATAAACATATGCCGAACTAGGTCTCGATACGAAGGTCACGGCCCAAAAACTTGCATTCACACGTCTAATAAGAGATAAGGACACTTTTTAGTAAATACCAAACCCAAAAAAATATAGAAATGACACCAAATAACTCCAAACCACCCATCCGGTCCGGTTCGGATCGGCAATGAACATATGTCAAAATACGTATCGATTCGAAGGTCACGACCCTCAACATCGCATCCGCACGTCTAATAAGAGAGAAGGACACTTTTTAGTGAATCCCAAACCCAAAAAAGTACAAAAGTGCCCCCAATAACCCCAAACGACCCACCCGATCTGGTTTAAACCGAAAATGAACATATGTCGAATAGGTATCGATTTACAACTCACGACCCTCAACATCGCATCCACACCTCTAATAAAAGATAAGGACATTTTTTAGAGAATCCAAAACCCCAAAAAGTACAGAAATGCCCCAAAATAACCCCAAATGTCCAACCAGGTCTGGTTTAAACTGAAAATGAACATATGCCAAAATAGGTATCAATTAGAAGGTCATGACCCTCAACTTCGCATCCACGCGTCTACTAAGAGATAATGACACTTTTTAGAAAATCGAAGGCCCAAAAAAGTACATAAATGCCCCCAAATAACCCCAAATGACCCACCCGATCTGGTTTAAACCAAAAATGCAAATATGTCAAAATAGGTATCGAGTCGAAGGTCACGACCATCAACATCGCATCTATATGTCTAATAAGAGATAAGGACACTTTTTAGAGAATCCCAGGCCCAAAAAATATAGAAATGCCCCCAAATAACCCCAAACTACCCACCCGGTCTGGTTTAAATCGAGAATGAGCATATACCGAAATAGATATCGATTCGAAGGTCACGACTCTCAACATCGCATCCACACGTCTAATAAGAGATAAGGACAATTTTTAGAAAATACCAAACCCAAAAAAGTTTAGAAATGCCCCCAAATAAGCCCAAACGATCCACCCCGTTTGGTTTAAACCGAAACTGAACATATGCCGAAATAGGTATCGATTCGAAAGTCACGACCCACAACATCACTTCCACATGTCTAATAAGAGATAAGCACACTTTTCAAAAAATCCCAAACTCAGAAAAGTACAAAAATGCCCCCAAATAACCCTAAACGACCCACCCGGTCTTGTTTAAACTGAAAATGAACATATGTCGAAATAGGTATCGATTCGAAGGTCACGACCATCAACATCGCGTCCACACGTCTAATAAGAGATAAGGACACTTTTTGGAAAATTCCAAACCCAAAAATGTATAGAAATGCCCCCAAATAACTCCAAACTACCCACCCGGTCTGGTTTAAACTGAAAATGAACATATGCTGAAGTAGGTATTGATTCGAAGGTCACGACCCTTAACATCGCTTCCACACATCTAATAAGAGATAAGGTCACTTTTTAGAAAAACTCAAGTCCAAAAAAGTACAGAAATGCCCCCAAATAACCCCAAACGACCGACTCGGTCTAGTTTAAATTGAAAACTAACATATGCCAAAATAGGTATTGATTCGAAGGTCACAACCCTCAACATCGCACCCACACATCTAATAAGAGATAAACACACTTTTTAGAGAATCCAAGACCCAAAAAAGTACAGAAATGCCCAAAAATAACCCCAAACGACCCACCCGATCTGGTTTAAACCGAAAATGAACATATGCCAAAATACGTATCGATTAGAAGGTCACGACCCTCAACATCATATCTACACGTTTAATAAGAGATAAGGACACATTTTTGAGAATCCCAATCTCAAAAAAGTACAGAAATGCCCCCAAATAACCCCAAACGACCCACCCGATTTGGTCCAAACAAAAATGAACATAAGTCAAAAAAGTTACCGATTCGAAGGTCATGACCAATAACATCGCATCCACACGTCTAACAAGAGATAAGGACACTTTTTAGAAAATACCAAACCCAAAAAAGTATAGAAATGCTCCCAAAAAACCACAAAGTACCCACCTGGTCTAGATTAAACCGAAAATGAACATATGCCGACCTTGGTATCGATTCGAAGGTCACGACCCTCAACATCGCATCCACACATCTAACAAGAGATAAGCACACTTTTTAGAATATACCAAACCCAAAAAAGTACAAAAATGCCCCCAAATAACCACAAACGACCCACCCGATCTGGTTTAAACCGAAAATGCACATATGCCAAAATAGGTATCGATTCGAAGGTCACGACCCACAAACTCGCATCCACACATCTATTAAGAGATAAGGACACTTTTTAGAAAATACCAAACCCATAAAAGTATAGAAATGCCCCCAAATAACTACAAACCACCCACCCGGTCTGGTTTGGATCGGCAATGAACATATGTCGAAATACATATCGATTCGAAGGTCACGACCCTCAACATCGCATCCGCACGTCTAATAAGAGAGAAGGACACTTTTTAGTGAATCCCAAACCCAAAAAAGTACAAAAGTGCTCCCAATAACCCCAAACGACCCACCCGATCTAGTTTAAACCGAAAATGAACATATGTCAAATAGGTATCGATTTACAAGTCACGACCCTCAACATTGCATCCAAACCTCTAATAAGAGATAAGAACACTTTTTAGAAAATCCAAAACCCTAAAAAGTATAGAAATGCCCCAATATAACCCCAAACGATCAACCCGGTCTACTTTAAATCGAAAATGAACATATGCCAAAATAGGTATCGATTAGAAGGTCACGACCCTCAACATCGCATCCACACGTCTAATAAGAGATAAGGACACTTTTTAGAAAATCCCAGGCTCAAAAAAGTATAGAAATGCCCCCAAATAACTCCAAACGACCCACCCGATCTGGCTTAAACAAAAAATGAACATATGTCGAAATAGGTATCGATTCGAAGGCCACGACCATCAACATCGCATCCACACGTCTAATAAGAGATAAGGACACTTTTTAGAGAATCCAAAGCCCAAAAAAGTACAAAAATGCCCCCAAATAACCCCAAACGACCCACCTGGTCTGGTTTAAATCGAAAATGAACATATACCAAAATAGGTATCGATTCAAAGGTCATGACTCTCAACATCGCATCTACACATCTAATAAGAGATAAGGACACTTTTAGAAAATACCAAACACAAAAAAGTTCAGAAATGCCCCCAAATAAGCCCAAACGATCCACCCCGTCTGGTTTAAATAAAAAATGAACACATGCCGAAATAGGTATCGATTCGAAGGTCACGACCCACAACATCACTTCCACACGTCCAATAAGAGATAAGGACACTTGTTAGAAAATCCCAAATTCAGAAAAGTACAAAATCGCCCCCAAATGACCCTAAACGACCCACCCGGTCTTGTTTAAACAGAAAATGAACATATGCCGAAATAGGTATCGATTCGAAGGTCATGACCCTCAACATCGCATCCACATGTCTAACAAGAGATAAGGACACTTTTTGGAAAATCCCAAACCCAAAAACGTACAGAAATGCCCCCAAATAACTCCAAACAACCCACTGGGTCTGGTTTATACTGAAAATGAACATATGCTGAAGTAGGTATTGATTCAAAGGTCAAGACCCTTAACATCGCTTCCACACGTCTAATAAGAGATAAGGTCACTTTTTAGAAAAACTCAAGTCCAAAAAAGTACAGAAATGCCCCCAAATAACCCCAAACGACCCATCCGGTCTGGTTTTGACTGAAAATGAACATATCCCAAAATAGGTATTGTTTCGAAGGTCACGACCCTCAACATTGCATCCACACATCTAATAAGAGATAAGGACACTTATTAGAGAATCCCAAACCAAAAAAAGCACAGAAATGCCCCCAAATAACCCCAAATGACCCAGTCGATCTGGTTTGGACAAAAAATGAACATATGTCGAAATACGTATCGATTCGAAGGTCACAACCCACAAACTCGCATCCACTCATCTAATAAGAGATAAGGAGACTTTTTTGAAAATACCAAACCCAAAAAAGTACAGAAATGCCCCCAAATAACTCCAAACCACCCACCCGGTCTGGTTCGGAACGACAATGAACATATGTCGAAATACGTATCGATTCGAAGGTCACGACCCTCAACATCGCATCCACACATCTAATAAGAGACAAGGACACTTTTTAGTGAATCCCAAACCCAAAAAAGTACAAAAGCGTCCCCAATAACCCCAAATGACCCACCCGATCTAGTTTAAACCGAAAATGAACATATGTAAAATAGGTATCGATTTACAAGTCACGACCCTCAACATCGCATCCACAACTCTAATAAGAGATAAGGACACTTTTTAGAGAATCCAAAACCCAAAAAAGTACAAAAATGCCCCAAAATAACCCCAAACGACCAACCCGGTCTGGTTTAAACCGAAAATGAACATATGCCCAAATCGGTAGCGATTAGAAAGTTAGGACCCTCAACATCATATCCACACGTCTAACAAGAGATAAGCACACTTTTTAGAATATACCAAAACCAAAAAAGTACAGAAATGCCCCCAAATATCCCCAAACGACCTACCCGGTCTGGTTTAAACAAAAAATGAACATATGCCAAAATAGGTATAGATTCGAAGGTCAGGACCCTCAATATCGCATCCACATGTCTAACAAGAGATAAATACACTTTTTAAAAAATATCAAATCCAAAAAAGTACAGAAATGCCCCCAACTAACCCCAAACAACCCACCTGGTCTGGTTTAAACCGAAAATGAACATATGCTGAAATAGGTATCGATTCGAAGGTCACGACCCTCAACATTGCATTCACATGTCTAATAAGAAATAAGGACACTTTTTAGAGAATCCCAAACCTAAAAAAGTACAAAAATACCCCCAAAAAACCCCAAAGGACCCACCCGGTCCGGTTTGAACCGAAAATGAACATATGCCGAAATAGGTATCGATTCCAAGGTCACGATCCACGACATCGCATCCACAAGTCTAATAACAGGTAAGGACACTTTTTAGAAAATCCCAAACTCAGAAAAGTACAAAAATGCCCCCAAATAACCCTAAACGACCCACCCGCTCTTGTTTAAACTGAAAATGAACATATTGCAAAATAGGTATCGATTCGAAGGTCACGACCCTCAACATCGTATCCACACGTCTAATAAGAGATAAGGACACTTTTTAGAGAATACCAAACCCAAAAAAGTACAGAAATGCCCCCAAATAACCCCAAATGACCCACCCAGTCTGGTTTAAACCAAAAATGAACAAATGTCAAATAGGTATCGATTTACAGCTCACGACCCTCAACATCGTATCCACACCTCTAATAAGAGATAAGGACACTTTTTAGAGAATCCAAAACCCAAAAAAGGACAGAAATGCCCCAAAATAACCCCAAACAACCCACCTGGTCTGGTTTAAACTGAAAATGAACATGTGTCAAATAGGTATCGATTCTGACTCTCACGACCCTCAACATCGTATCCACACCTCTAATAAGAGATAAGGACACTTTTAGAGAATCCAAAACCCAAAAAAGGACAGAAATGCCCCAAAATAACCCCAAACAACCCCACGGTCGGTTTAACGAAAATGAACATGTGCCAAAATAGGTATTGATTCGAAGGGCACGAGCCTCAACATCGCATCCACACATATAATAAGAGATAAGGACACTTTTTAGAGAATCCCAAACCAAAAAAAGCACAGAAATGCCCCCAAATAACCCCAAATGACCCAGCCGATCTAGTTTAGACCGAAAATGAACATATGTCGAAATACGTATCTATTCGAAGGTCACGACCCTCAACATCACTTCCACACGTCTAATAAGAGATAAGGACACTTTTTAGAAAATACCAAACCCAAAAAAGTACAAAAATGCACCCAAATAACCCCAAACGACCCACCCGGTCTGGTTCGAACCGGCGATGAACATATGTCAAAATATGTATCGATTCGAAGGTCACGACCCTCAACATCGTATCCACACGCCTAATAAGAGATAAGGACACTTTTTAGTGAATCCCAAACCCAAAAAAGTACAAAAGTGCCCCCAAAATAACCCCAAACGACCCACCCGGTCTGGTTTAAATAAAAAATGAACATATGCTGAAATAGGTATCGATTCGAAGGTCACGACCCTCAACATTGCATCCACACGTCTAATAAGAGATAAGGACACTTTTTAGAGAATCCAAAACCTAAAAATGTATAAAAATACCCCCAAAAAACCCCAAAGGACCCACCCAGTCCGGTTTAAACCAAAAATGAGCAGATGTCGAACTAGGTATCGATTCGAAGGTCACGACCCTCAAAATCGCATCCGCACGTCTAATAACTGATAAGGACACTTTTCAGAAAATACCCAACCCATATAAGTATAGAAATGCCCCCAAATAACTCCAAACCACCCACCCGATTTGGTGAGGACCGGCAATGAACATATGTCAAAATGCGTATCGATTCGAAGGTCACGACCCTCAACATCGGATCCACACGTCTAATAAGAGGTAAGCACACTTTTTAGTGAATCCCAAACCCAAAAAAGTACAAAAGTGCCCCGAATAACCCCAAACGATCCACCCGATCTGGTTAAAACAGAAAATGAACATATGTCAAATAGGTATCGATTCACAAGTCACGACCCTCAACATCGCATCCACACATCTAATAAGAGATAAAGACACTTTTTAGAGAATTCAAAATCCAAAAAAGTACAGAAATGCCCCAAAATAACCCCAAACGACCAACCCGGTCTGGTTTAAACCGGAAATGAACATATGCCAAAATAGGTATCGATTAGAAGGTCATGACCCTCAACATCGCATCCACACGTCTAATAAGAGATAAGCACACTTTTTAGAGAATCCCAAACCAAAAAATGTACAGAAATGCCCCCAAATAACCCCAAACGACCCACCCGATCTGGTTTAAACCGAAAATGAACGTATGTCGAAATAAGTATCGATTCGAAGGTCATGGCCCTCTACATCACATCCACACGTCTAATAAGAGATAAGCACAATTTTTAGAAAATCCCCGGCCCAAAAAAGTACAGAAATGCCCCCAAATCACCCCAAACGACCCACCTGGTCTGGTTTAAATAAAAAATGAACATATGTCGAAATAGGTATCGATTCGAAGGTCACGACCCTCAACATTGCATCCACACGTCTAATAAGAGATAAGGACACTTTTTAGAGAATCCCAAACCCAAAAAAGTACAAAAATGCCCCCAAATAACCCCAAACAACCCACCCGGTCTGGTTTAAACCGAAAATGAACATATGCCAAAATAGGTATCGATTCGAAGGTCATGACCCTCAACATCACATCCACACGTCTAATAAGAGATAAGGACACTTTTTAGAAAATCCCAAACCCAAAAAAGTACAGAAATGCCCCCAAATAACCCCAAACGACCCACCTGGTCTGATTTAAACCGAAAATGAACATATGCCAAAATAGGTATCAATTCGAAGGTCAGGACCCTCAACATCGCATCCACACGTCTAATAAGAGATAAGGACACTTTTTAGAAAATACCAAACCCAAAAAAGTATAGAAATGCCCCCAAATAACCCCAAACGACCCACCTAGTCTGGTTTAAACCGAAAATGAACATATGTCAAAATAGGTATCGATTTGAAGGTCACGACCCTCAACATCGCATCCACACATCTAATAAGAGATAAGGACACTTTTAAGAGAATCCCAAACCCAAAAATGTACAGAAATGCCCCCAAATAACCCCAAACGACCCACCCGGTCTGGTTTAAATCGAAAATGAACATATGCCGAAATAGGTATCGATTCGAAGGTCACGACCCTCGACATCGCATCCACACATCTAATAAGAGATAAGGACACTTTTTAGAAAATACCAAACCCAAAAAAGTACAGAAATGCCCCCAAATAACCCCAAACGACCCACCTGGTCTAGTTTAAACCGAAAATGAACATATGCCGAAATAGGTATCGATTCGAAGGTTAGGACCCTCGACATCGCATCCACACGTCTAATAAGAGATAAGGAAACTTTTTAGAAAATACCTAACCCAAAAAAGAATAGAAATGCCCCCAAACAACCTATACGGTCTGGTTTAAAATCGAAAAATGAACATATGTCAAAATAGGTATCGATTCGAAGGTCACGACCCTCAACATTGCATCCACCCATCCAATAAGAGATACGGACACCTTTTAGAGAATCCCAAACCCAAAAAAGTACAGAAATGCCCCTAAATAACCCCAAACGACCCACCCGGTCAGGTTTAAACTGAAAATGAACATATGCCAAAATAGGTATCGATTCGAAGGTTACGACCCTCAACATCGCATCCACACGTCTAATAAGTGATAAGGACACTTTTTAGAAAATCCCAAACCCAAAAAAGTACAAAAATGCCCCCAAATAGCCCCAAACGACCCACCCGAGATGGTTTAAATCGAAAATGAACATATGCCAAAATAGGTATCGATTCGAAGGTCACGACCCTCGACATCGCATCCACACATCTAATAAGAGATAAGGACCCTTTTTAGAAAATACCAAACCCAAAAAAGTTTAGATATTCCCCCAAATAACCTCGAATGACCACCCGGTCTGGTTTAAACCGAAAATGAACATATGCCAAAATAGGTATCGATTCGGAGGTCACGACCGTCAACATCGTATCCACACGTCTAAAACAGATAAGGACACTTTTTAGAAAATACTAAACTGAAAAAAGTACAAAAATGCCCTCAAATAACCCCAAACGACCCACCCGGTCTGGTTTAAACCGAAAATGAACATATGCCAAAATAGGTATGCATTCGAAGGTCCCGACCCTCAACATTGCATCCACACGTCTAATAAGAGATAAGGACACTTTTAGAGAATCCCAAACCCAGAAAAGTATAGAAATGCCCCCAAATAACCCCAAATGACCCACCCAATTAGGTTTAAATCTAAAATGAACATATGTCGAAATAGGTATCGATTCGAAGGTCACGACCCTCAACATTGCATCCACACGTCTAATAAGAGATAAGGACAATTTTTAGAGAATCCCAAACCCAAAAATGTACAGAAATGCCCCCAAATAACCCCAAACGACCCACCCGGTCTGGTTTAAACAAAAAATTTACATATGCCAAAAGAGGTATCGATTCGAAGGTCACGAACCTTAACATCGCATCCACACATATAATAAGAGATAAGGACATTTTTTAGAAAATCCCAAACCCAAAAAAGTACATAAATGCGCCTAAATAGCCCCAAACGACCCACCCGGTCTGGTTAAAACCGAAAATGAACATAAGACAAAATAGGTATCGATTCGAAGATCACGACCCTCGACATAGCATCCACACGTCCAATAAGACATAAGGAGAATTTTTAGAAAATACCAAACCCAAAAAAGTATAGAAATACCCCCAAATAACCACAAAGACCCACCCGGTCTGGTTGAAATCGAAAATGAACATGTATCAAAATAGGTTTCAATTCAAAGGTCACGACCCTCGACATCGCATCCCTACGTCTAATAAGAGTATGGACACATTTTAGAAAATACCAAACCAAAAAAAGTACAGAAATGCACCCAAATAACCCAAAACGACCCAGCCGGTCTAGTTCTGACCAGAAATGAACATATGTCAAAATACGTATTGATTCGAAGGTCACGACCCTCAACATCACATCCATACGTCTAATAAGGGATAAAGAAACGTTTTAGAAAATACCAAACCCAAAAAAATACAGAAATACCCCCAAATAACCCCAAACGACCCACCCAGTCTGGTTTAAACCAAAAATGAACATATACCAAAATAGGTTTCGATTTGAAGGTCACGACCCTCGACATCGAATCCGTACGTCTAAAGAGATAAGAACACTTTTTAGAAAATACCAAACCAAAAAAAGTACAGAAATGCCCCCAAATAACCCCAAACGACTCACCCGGTCTGGTTTAAACCGAAAATGAACATATACTGAAATAGGTATCGATTCGAAGGTCACGACCCTCAACATCGCATCCACACATCTAATAAGAGATAAGGACACATTTTAGAGAATCCCAAACCCAAAAAAGTATAGAAATGCCCCCAAAGAACCCCAAACAACCCACCCGGTCTGGTTTAAACCGAAAATGAACATATGTCAAAATACGTATCGATTCGAAGGTCACGACCCTCAACATCACATCCACATGTCTAATAAAAAATAAGGACGCTTTTTAGAAAATCCCAAACCCAAAAAAGTACAGAAATGCCCGTAAATAACCACAAATGTCCAACCCGGTCTGGCTTAAACCGAAAATGAACATATGCCAAAATAGGTATCGATTCGAAGGTCAGGACCCTCGACATCGCATCCACACGTCTAATAAAAGTTAAGGAAACTTTTTAGAAAATACATAACCCAAAAAAGTATAAAAATGCCCCCAAATAACCCCAAACGACCCACCCAGTCTGGTTTAAGCCAAAAATGAACATATGCCAAAATAGGTATCGAGTCAAAGCTCATGATCCTCAACATTGCATCCACATGTCTAATAAGATATAAGAACACTTTTTAGAGAATCCTAAACCCAAAAAAATATAGAAATGCCCCTAAATAACCCCAAGCGGCCCACCCGATCTGGTTTAAACTGAAAATGAACATATGCCAAAATAGGTTTCGATTCGAAGTTCACGACCCTCAACATGGGATCCACACGTCTAATAAGTGATAAGGACACTTTTTAGAAAATCTCACACCCAAAAAAGTATGGAAATACCCCCAAATAGCCCTAAACTACCCACCCGAGCTGGTTTAAATCGAAAATGAACATATGCCAAAATAGGTAACGATTCGAAGGTCACGACCCCCGACATCGCATCCACACATCTAATAAGAGATAAGGACACTTTTTAGAAAATACCAAACCCAAAAAAGTTTAGATATTCTCCCAAATGACCCACCCGGTCTGGTTTAAACCAAAATTGAACATATGCCAAAATAGGCATCGATTCGAAGGTCACGACCCTCAACATCGCATCCACACATCTAATAAGAGATAAGGTCACTTTTAAGAAAATACCGAACCCAAAAAAGTATAGAAATGCGCCCAAATAATCCCAAACGACTCACCTAGTCTGGTTTAAACTGAAAATGAATATATGCCAAAATAAGTATCGATTTGAAGGCCATGACCCTCAACATCGCATGCACACGTCTAATAAGAGATAAGGACACTTTTTAGAGAATACCAAACCAAAAAAAGTACATAAATGCCCCCAAATAACCCCAAACGACCCACCCGATTAGGCTTAAATCTAAAATGAACATATGCCAAAATAGGTATCGATTCAAAGGTCACGACCCTCAACATTGCATCCACACATCTAATACGAGATAAGGTCACTTTTAAGAGAATCCCAAACCCAAAAATGTACAGAAATGCCCCCAAATAACCCCGAACGACCCACCCGGTCTGGTTTAAACCGAAAATGAACATATGCCAAAATAGGTATCGATTCGGAGGTCACGACCTTCGACATCGTATCCACACCTCTTATAAGAGATAAGGAGACTTTTAGAAAATATCAAACCCAAAAAAGTACAGAAATGCCCCCAAATAACCCCAAACGACCCACCCGGTCTAGTTTAAACCAAAAATGAACATGTACCAAAATAGGTATCGATTCGAAGGTCACGACGCTCGACATCGCATCCACACATCTAATAAGAGATAAGGACACTTTTTAGGAAATACCAAACCCAAAAAAGTATAGAAATGCCCCCAAATAACCCCAAATGACCCCTCCGATCTGGTTCGACAAGAAATGAACATATGTCAAAATACGTATTGATCAGAAGGTCACAACCCTCAACATACAATCCTGTCACACCCCCATCCCTGAACCATGGGAAATGTAACCGGAGCATACAACTACGCTCTCCAACCACCGGAATCACCGATGCGGTACCCAAGACTAACTCATTCACAATGATAGATAATAAGTAAAAGGAAAGGATTAATATTAATAACATCAGAGTTAGCAGAAGCTAGGTGATAGCATATAAAATATTGTCTATTCAAGTTTACCCCTTCAAGTACAATTCGTTCTAATCAGGACCTATGTATTACCTACTATATAAATAATACATCGATCATGAAAGGATTCAAAAGAATACACCTGTAATTCAAAAATGAAGAACCAAGTGCATCAAAAGATGGCCACCAGCCATAAGTCACTGTCCCGCCAAGGAACACACATCACAGCAACACGCCGGTCCGTGCTCCACAATCTCCGGAGCCCACCAATCAACGTAACCAACCTCGGGAGTCTCGTACTCTGCGCTACTCTGCTTTCGAATGTACCGCATCAACTAAAAATATGTTTCCTCGAGGAGTGAGCTCCAAATGAGCCCAATGAGTGGCTAAGCCACACAAGCATACACAATAATAATAATGCATGGGGTTGACTGCAAACCATACATGATGGACGGATACCAAGGTGTCCCATACCACTAAGGTAGACCGTACATCACATACAATTTACAATCATGCCACATGAATGAATGATGATGTATAGTTTTATTGTTATCCACCTAACACACAACTAAGTCAGGTATAGTACTATGGCAACACCTTAGGTAGCATCCCCGACATCGGTATCATAAACGGATGGTATACCGGCGATGACAAACCCGAGTCGCGCTGGAAGCCTGCCGTACCGGTCTCCACCAAGAGATATACGCAAACCCCCAAGTCAAATCCCGTCCTAGCGTTCGGCCTAAAATACGGTCGGTGCCCAAACTTCCCGGGTGGGTATACCCGAATAACGGTCGGAACCCATGGGTCATAGTACTGGGTAAACATTTATCTTAGCCAGCATTCACCTATTGTATGAGTGAGGTACGCATGTGCATAGGCCAGAGGCCGAGTCCATAGATACCGAAATACGGTCGGCCGGCTATCCTCTCTCCCCTCTAGCCCATACGTACGTATACAAGTATGAGATGTGAATACCGAAGGCAGTCGTTCGGTCACCATCCCGTTTCCACCTAATGCAATGGACAACTCTAATGCAATTTCAAGTACGGCAATCTCAAGCCCAAGACCCACCGGCACTTGGATCCCGCTGAAGCCCTAGATCTACATGCCATGAGTGAGTCCATATTATGGAATCCCCAGGTCCAGCACCAACCGGCACCCGAGTCCCATAACTAAATCCAATACCATTTGCACCATAGTGTAATAAAATAAATAATATCGCAAGACAAGAATGTAAAGTCCTATCAACATCTAAACATTTATATCGTCCTATATCTTACCAATAATTATATATTATAGCACACATGCATGAATGACATTCGCAAGACACGACACACAAACATTCCATAAATTAAGGCGTTTGCTTAACTCACTCACCTTGCTTCTCGTTAATCGTCGATGCGGAGTTCTTCAAATCTGCGTTCGATGCCAAGTACTTGCCCCACGTGCTAATACGCCCCCCGGCAGATAGTCAACCTAAAGAGAGTGTACAATGTGGGGAGAGATTAGTGCCTTAGGGCTAGAAGAGTTGGGGCCCATAAGTTATCAAACAAGGCTAAAATAGGGGACCGGTACATACAGCAAGGCTATATCATGTGCATGTTCATGTGCCTGTCCCTCTCGGACTTTCCCACCGGCAGATCTAAGTTCTCAGGGATGGCACTTGCATGTGCTTGTCCATGTGCTGTCCCTCTCAGACCTCCCAGCGAGATCTTTCTCAGGGTACGGCACTTGCATGTACTGTCCATGTACTGTCCCTCTCGAGACCTCCCACTAACAGATCTTTCTCGGGGGCACTTGCATGTACTGTCCATGTGCCTGTCCCTCTCGGACTTCTCACCGGCAGATCTAGTTTCTCAGGGACAGGCACTTGCATGTGCCTGTCCATGTGCCAGTCTTGCTGTTCATGCCATTCCGAGAATGGTTTTGTAGCTCTAAAGTCTTGGGCTAAAATGGGATATTCTTAGGGGTTTTTTGGGGTCTCTTTGGCCATGAGAACAACTCCAACCAAGGTGCCATAGCACACACCCAACATGGGTTTGTAAACCCCATGATCGATTAGGTTTTCCTCCATTAAAATACATATGGAAAGGAAACTCATGGGTTTGGGTATTGGGGGTTTGAAAGGGTCTTTAATCAATGTTATTTAACAACCCACAAACCACACCTCTATGGTCTTCCATGAGGGTTGGTGAAACCCATAAATGGAGGTGAATCCCCAACTTAGGGTTCATAAATGGAGAAAGGGTGAAAGGGGGTTCAAGGTAGGATTAGGTGTCTTTATAACTAAGCTTCAAAGATTAGCCATTAATGACCTTTCCATTAGGGTAGATGAAGCATTCATGGCTCATAATTCCAAACCCTAGGTCTAAAAATTACGAAATGTGTGTGTGTGAGAGAGAGAGAGAGAGAGAGAGACAGAGAGAGAATGCCCACCAAGGTAGGAGAGCGAGCTTGAGTTCTCTCTCCTTTCTTCTGCTTCTTTCTTCTCCTTCTTCCTTCTTCTTCTTCTTTTTCTTCTTCTTCTTCTTCTTCTTCTTTCTTTCCTTCTCTCCTTTCCTCTCCACGATTTAGGTTTTCTATTGTGAGGTGAATAGTGGATTGATCCCTATTTACCTCACTTTAGTCTTAAGTCATGTTTGGTTGTCTTAGGTCTTTAGGTCCATTTTAAGTTATTAGGCCCATTATACTACTAGGCCCATAATATGATTAGAAGGAACATCAGGTCCTAAGCCCATTCTAGTATTTATACTCATGAGTTATTAGGATATTAACTTAGTCCCAATCATCTGTAAGTAGGAACGGGTACACCGGGCGAGGGCCGGGCGGATCCTCGGAATGAGGAAATTCTTGGAATGCACCCTCAAAGATAAACTTTCCCCTATCTCTGTCGATGTACCTATCCTCGACGACTTCTCCAGAGTCACGGTCAACAATCTTGTGGGATGGCTTGAGTATCATGGCCCACAGTTCACGAGCGTACTCCGCTCCCGGTTCTACATAAAAGGTTCAAACCAGACCGGTGGTCAGACCGGGTTTTAAATCGGGTTTTGGGCACGGATTTAACACATCCACACATCTAATAAGGGATAAGGACACTTTTAGAAAATACCAAACCCAAAAAAGTACAGAAATGCCCCCAAATAACCCAAAACGACCCACCCGGTCTGGTTTAAATCGAAAATGAACATATGCTAAAATAGGCATCAATTTTAAGGTTTCGACCCTCGACATCGAATCCACACGTCTAATAAGAGATAAGGACACTATTTAGAAAACACCAAACCCCAAAAAGGACCGAAATGCCCCCAAATAACCCCAAATGACCCACCTGGTCAGGTTTAAACCGAAAATGAACATATGCCGAAATAGGACACTTTTTAGAGAATCCCAAACCCTAAAAAGTACAGAAATGCCCCCAAATAACCCCAAACGACCCACCCGATTAGGTTTAAATCTAAAAAGAGCATATGCCAAAATAGATATCGATTCGAAGGTCGGGACCCTCAACATTGCATCCATCACGTTTAATAAGAGATAAGGACACTTTTAAGAGAATCCCGGACCAAAAATGTCTGAAGCGCCCTCAAATAACCCCAAACAACCCACCCGGTCTATTTTAAATCGAAAATGAACATATGCCGAAATTGGTATCGATTCGGAGGTCACGACCTTCGACATCGCATCCACACGTCATTTAAGAGATAAGGAGACTTTTTAGAAAATACCAAACCCAAAAAAGTGCATAAATGCCCTAAAATAACCCCAAACGACCAACCCTGTCTGGTTTAAACCAAAAATGAACATTTACCGAAATAGGTATATATTCCAAGGTCACGACCCTCGAAATCGCATCCACACGTCTAAAAAGAGATAAGGAAACTTTTCAAACCCAAAAAAGTACAGAAATGCCCCCAAATGACCCCAAACGACCCCGCCGGTCTGCTTTTGACAAAAAATGAACATATGTCAAAATACGTAATAATCCGAAGGTCACGACCCTCAACATCACATCCACACATCTAATACGGAATAAGGACACTTTTTAGATAATACCAACCCAAAAAAGTAAAGAAATGCCCACAAATTACGCCAAACGACCCACTCGGTCTGGTTTAAATTGAAAATGAACATATGCCAAAATAGGTATCGATTTGAAGGTCACGACCCTCGACATCGCATCCACACGTCTAATAAGAGATGAGGACATTTTTTAGAAAATACCAAACTCAAAAAAGTACAGAAATGCCCCCAAATAACCCCAAACGATCCACCCGGTCTGGTTTAAACCGAAAATGAACATATGCCAAAATTTGTATCTATTCAAAGGTCACGACCCTCAACATTGCATCCACACATCTAATAAGAGATAAGGACACTTTTTAGAGAATCCCAAACCCAAAAAAGTATAGAAATGCCCCCAAATAACCCCAAACGACCCAGCCAGTTAGGTTTGGACCAAAAATGAATATATGTCGAAATACGTATCGATTCGAAGGTCACGACCCTCAACATCACATCCACATGTCTAATAAGAGATAAGGACGCTTTTTAGAGAATCCCAAACCCAAAAAAGTACAGGAATGCCCCCAAATAACCCCAAACGACCCACCCAGTCAAGTTTGGACCAGAAATGAACATATGTCGAAATACGTATCGATTCAAAGGTCACGACCCTCAACATCACATCCACATGTCTAATTAGAGATAAGGACGTTTTTTAGAAAATCCCAAACACAAAAAAGTACAGAAATTCACGTAAATAACCACAAATGTCAAACCCGGTCCGGTTTAAATCGAAAATGAATATATGTCGAAATAGGTATCGATTCGAAGGTCTGGACCCTCGACATCACATCCAGACGTCTAATAAGACTTAAGGAAACTTTTTAGAAAATACCAAACCCAAAAAAGTACAGAAATGCCCCCAAATAACCCCAAACGACCAACCCGATCAAGTTTGGACCGAAAATGAACATATGCCAAAATAGGTATCGATTCGAAGGTCACGATCCTCAAAATTGCATCCACATGTCTAATAAGAGATAAGAACACCTTTTAGAGAATCCTAAACCCAAAAAAGTATAGAAATGCCCCTAAATAACCCCGAACGACCCACCCGGTCTGGTTTAAACTGAAAATGAACATATGCCAAAGTAGGTATCGATTCGAAAGTCACGACCCTCAACATAGCATCCACACGTCTAATAAGTGATAAGGACACTTTTTAGAAAATCTCAAACCCAAAAAAGTACAGAAATGCCCCCAAATAGACCCAAACTACCCACCCGAGCTGGTTTAAATTGAAAATTAACATATCCCAAAATAGGTATCGATTCGAAGGTCATGACCCCCAACATCGCATCCACACATCTAATAAGAGATAAGGATACTTTTTAGAAAATACCAAACCCAAAAAAGTATAGATATTCCTCCAAATAACCCCAAATGACCCACCCGGTTTGGTTTAAACCGAAATTGAACAATGCCAAAATAGGTATCGATTCAAAGGTCACGACCCTCAACATCGCATCCACACACCTAATAAGTGATAAGGATACTTTTTAGAAAATACCAAACCCAAAAAAGTATAGATATTCCCCCAAATAACCCCAAATGACCCACCCGGTCTGGTTTAAACCGAAATTGAACATATGCCAAAATAGGTATCGATTCGAAGGTCACGACCCTCCACATCGCATCCACACGTTTAATAAGAGATAAGGAAACTTTTTAGAAAGTACCTAACCCAAAAAGTACAGAAATGTCCCTAAATAACCCCGAACGACCTACCCGGTCTGGTTTAAACTGAAAATGAACATATGCCAAAATAGGTATCGATTCGAAAGTCAGGACCCTCAACATAGCATCCACATGTCTAATAAATGATAAGGACACTTTTTAGAAAATCTCAAACCCAAAAAAGTACAGAAATGCCCCCAAATAGCCCCAAACTACCCACCCGTGCTGGTTTAAATCAAAAATTAACATATCCAAAAATAGGTATCGACTCGAAGGTCACAACCCCTGACATCGCATCCACACATCTAAAAAGAGATAAGGATACTTTTTAGAAAATACCAAACCCAAAAAAGTATAGATATTCCCCCAAATAAACCCCAAATGACGCACCCGGTCTGGTTTAAACCAAAATTGAACATATGCCGAAATAGGTATAGATTCGAAGGTCATGACCCTCAACATCGCATCCACACGTCTAATAAGAGATAAGGAAACTGTTTAGAAAATACCTAACCCAAAAAAGTACAGAAATGCCCCCAAATAACCCCAAACGACCCACCTGGTTGGGTTTAAATAAAAAATGAACATATGCCAAAATAGGTATCGATTCGAAGGTCACGATCCTCAAAATTGCATCCACATGTCTAATAAGAGATAAGAACACTTTTGAGAGAATCCTAAACCCAAAAAAGTACAGAAATGTGCCTAAATAACCCCAAACGACCAACCCGATCTGGTTCAAACTAAAAATGAACATATGCCAAAATAGGTATCGATTCGAAGATCACGACCCTCAACATAGCATCCACACGTCTAATAAGTGATATGGACACTTTTTAGAAAACCTCAAACCCCAAAAAGTACAAAAATACCAACAAATAGCCCCAAACTACCCACCTGAGCTGGTTTAAATCGAAAATGAACATATGCCAAAATAGGTATCGATTCGAAGGTCACGACCCTCAATATCGTATCCACATGTCTAATAAGAGTTATGGACACTTTTTAGAAAATACCAAGATCAAAAAAGTACAGAAATGCCCCCAAATAACACCAAACGACCCACCCGATTAGGTTTAAATCTAAAATGAACATATGTCGAAATAGGTATCGATTCGGAGGTCACGACCTACGACATCGAATCCACACGTCTTATAAGAGATAAGGAGACTTTTTAGAAATATCAAATCCAAAAAAGTACAGAAATGCCCCCAAATAACCACAAACGACCCACCGGTCTGGTATAAACCAAAAATGAACATGTACCGAAATAGGTATCGATTCAAAGTCACGACGCTTGACATCGCATCCACATGTCTAATAAGAGATAAGGACACTCTTCAGGAAATACCAAACCAAAAAAAGTATAGAAATGCCCCCAAATAACCCCAAACAACCCCGCCAGTCTGGTTCTGACCAGAAATGAACATATGTCGAAATACCTATTGATCCGAAGGTCACGACCCTCAACATCACATCCACATGTCTAATAAGGGATAAGGACACTTTTTAGAAAATACCAAGCCCAAAAAAGTACAGAAACGCCTCCAAATAACCCCAAACGACCCACCCGATCTACTTTAAACCGAAAATGAACATATGCCAAAATAGGTATCTATTTGAAGGTCACGACCCTCGACATCGCATCTACACATCTAATAAGAGATAAGGACAATTTTTAGAGAATCCCAAACCCAAAAAAGTAAAGGAATGCCTCCAAATAACCCCAATGTCCCACCCCGTCTGGTTTAAACCGAAATTGAACATATGCCGAAATAGGTATCATTTCGACAGTCACGACCCTCAACATCGCATCCACAAGTCTAATAAGAGCTAAGAAAACTTTTTAGAAAATACCTAACCCAAAAAAGTACAGAAATGCCCCCAAATAACCCCAAACGACACACCCAATCTGGTTTAAACCGAAAATGAACATATGCCAAAATAGGTATCGATTCGAAGGTCAAGATCCTCAACATTGCATCCACATGTCTAATAAGAAATAAGAACACTTTTTAGAAAATCTCAAACTCAAAAATGTAAAGAAATGCCCCAAATAGCCCCAAACTACCCACCCGAGCTGGTTTAAATCGAAAATGAACATATCCCAAAATAGGTATCGATTCGAAGGTCACGACCCCCGACATCTCATCCATACATCTAATAAGAGATAAGGACACTTTTTAGAAAATACCAAACCCAAAAAAGTTTAGATATTCCCCCTAATAACCCCAAATGACCCACCCCGTCTGGTTTAAACCAAAATTGAACATATGTCGAAATAGGTATCGATTTGAAGGTCACGACCCTCAACATCGCATCCACACGTCTAATAAGAGCTAAGAAAACTTTTTAGAAAATACCTAACCCAAAAGAGTACAGAAATGTCCCCAAATAACCCCAAAGGACCCACCTAGTCTAGTTTAAACCAAAATTGAACATATGCCAAATAGGTATCGATTTGAAGGTGACGACCCTCGACATCGCATCCACACATCTAATAAGAGATAAGGACACTTTTTAGAGAATCCCAAACCGAAAAAAGTAAAGGAATGCCCCAAAATAACCCCAAACGACCCAGCCGTTCAGGTTTAGACAAAAAATGAACATATGTCGAAATACGTATCGATTCGAAGGTCACGACCCTCAACATCACATCCACATGTCTAATAAGAGATAAGGACGCATTTTACAAAATCCCAAACCCAAAAAAGTACAGAAATGCCCGCAAATAACCACAAATGTCCCACTCGATCTGGTTTAAACCGAAAATGAACATATGCCGAAATAGGTATCGATTCGAAGGTCACGACCCTCGACATCGTAACCACACATCTAATAAGAGTTAAGGAAACTTTTTAGAAAATACCTAATCCATAAAAGTACATAAATGCCCCCAAATAATCCCAAACGACCCACTCGGTCTGGTTTAAATCGAAAATGAACATATGTCAAAATAGGTATCGATTCGAAGGTCATGACCCTCGTCATCGCATCCATACGTTTAATAAGAGATAAGGACACTTTTTAGAAAATACCAAACCCAAAAAAAGTACAGAAATGCCCCCAAATAACCCCAAACGACCCACCCGGTCTGGTTTAAACCGAAAATGAACATATGCCGAAATAGGTATCGATTCGAAGGTCACGACCCTCAACATCGCATCCACATATCTAATAAGAGATACGGACACTTTTTGGAGAACCCCAAACCCAAAAAAGTACAGGAATGCACCCAAATAACCCCAAACAACCCACCCTGTCAGGTTCAGACCGAAAATGAACATATGTCGAAATACATCTCGATTCGCAGGTCACGACCTTCAACATCACATCCACATGTCGATTAATAGATAAGGACGCTTTTTAGAAAATCCCAAACACAAAAAAGTACAGAAATGCACGCAAATAACCACAAATGTCCAACCCGGTCTGGTTTGAACCGAAAATGAACACATGCCGAAATAGGTATCGATTCTAAGGTCCGGATCCTCGACATCGCATCCCCACGTCTAATAAGAGTTAACGAAACTTTTTAGAAAATACCTAAGAAAGTACGAAATGCCCCAAAATAACCCAAAGCGACCCACCTGGTCTGGTTTAAACCGAAAATGAACATATGCCAAAATAGGTATCGATTCGAAGGTCACGATCCTCAACATTGCATCCACATGTCTAATAGGAGATAAGAACACTTTTTAGAGAATCCTAAACCCAAAAAAGTACAGAAATGCCCCTAAATAACCCCAAACAACCCACCTGGTCTGGTTTAAATTGAAAATGAACATATGCCAAAATAGGTATCAATTCGATGGCCCCAAAATACCCACCCGACCGTATGCCAAAATTCAAGGACGCTTTTTAGAAAATCTCATACCCAAAAAAGTACAGAAATTCCCCAAATAGCCCCAAAATACCCACCCGACCTGGTTTAAATCGAAAATGAACATATCCCAAAATAGGTATCGATTCGAATATCACGACCGCCGACATCGTATCCACACATCTAATAAGAAATAAGAACACTTTTTAGAAAATACCAAACCCAAAAAAGCTTAGATATTCCCCCAAATAACCCCAAATGACCCACTCGTCTGGTTAAAACCGAAATTGAACATATGCCAAAATAGGTATCGATTCGAAGGTCACGACCCTCAACATCGCATCCACACGTCTAATAAGAGCTAAGGAAACTTTTTAAAAAATACCTAACCCAAAAAAGTACAGAAATGCCCCCAAGTAACCCCAAACGACCCACCGGGTCTGGTGCAAACAAAAAATGAACATATGCCAAAATACATATCGATTCGAACGTCAAGATCCTCAACATTGCATCCACATGTCTAATAAGAGATAAGAACACTTTTTAGAAAATCACAAACCCAAAAAAGTACAGAAATGCCCCAAATAGCCCCAAACTACCCGAGCTGGTTTAAATCGAAAATGAACATATCCCAACATAGGTATTGATTCGAAGGTCACGACCCCCGACATCGCATCCACACATCTAATAAGAGATAAAGACACTTTTTAGAAAATACCAAACCAAAAAAAGTTTAGATATTCCCCAAAATAACCCAAATGACCCACCCCGTCTGGTTTAAACCAAAATTGAACAAATGCCGAAATAGGTATCGATTCGACAGTCACGACCCTCAACATCGCATCCACACGTATAATAAGAGCTAAGAAAACTTTTTAGAAAATACCTAACCCAAAAAAGTACATTAATGCCCCCAAATAACCCCAAACAACCCACCCGGTCTGGTTTAAACAAAAAATGAACATATGCCAAAATAGGTATCGATTCGAAGGCCACGACCCTCAACATCGTATCCACACATCTAATAAGAGATAAGGACACTTTTTAGAAAATACCAAACCCAAAAAAGTACAGAAATGCCCCCAAATAACCCCAAACGACCCACCCGGTCTGGTTCGGACCGGCGATGAACATATGTCGAAATACATATCGATTCGAAGGTCACGACCCTCAACATCTCATCCACACGTCTAATAAGAGATAAGGACACTTTTTTAGTGAATCCCAAACCCAAAAAAGTACAAAAGTTCCCCAAAATAACCCCAGATAACCTACCCGATCTGGTTTAAACCAAAAATCAACATATGTCGAATAGGTATCGATTCACTGGTCACGACCCTCAACATCGCATCCACACGTCTAATAAGAGATAAGGACACTTTTTAGAGAATCCAAAACCCAAAAAAGTACAGAAATGCCCAAAAATAACTCTAAACGACCCACCCGGTCTGGTTTAAACCAAAAATGAACATATGCCAAAATACTTATCGATTAGAAGGTCACGACCCTCAACATCGCATCCACACGTCTAATAAGAGATAAGGATACCTTACAGAGAATCCCAAACCCAAAAAAGTACAGAAATGCCCCCAAATAACCCCGAACGACCCAGCCAGTTTGGTTTTGATCAGAAATGAACGTATGTCGAAATAAGTATCGATTCGAAGGTCATGACCCTCTACATCAAATCCACACGTCTAATAAGAGATAAGGACGCTTTTTGGAAAATCCCAAGCCCAAAAAAGTATACAAATGCCCCCAAATAACGTAAAACGACCCACCCGGTCTGGTTTAAATAGAAAATGAACATATACCGAAATAGGTATCAATTCGAGGTAATGACCCTTAACATCGCATCCACACGTCTAACAAGAGATAAGGACACTTTTTAGAAATACCAAACCCAAAAAAGTACAGAAATGCTCCCAAAAAACCCCAAAGGACCCACCCGGTCCGGTTAAATCGAAAATGAACATATGCCGACCTAGGTATCGATTCGAACGTCACGACCCTCAACATCGCATCCACACGTCTAACTAGAGATAAGCACACCTTTTAGAATATACCAAACTCAAAAAAGTACAAAAATGATCCCAAATAACCCCAAACGACCCACCCTATCTGGTTTAAATCGAAAATGAACATATGCCAAAATAGGTATCGATTCGAAGCTCAAGACCCTCGATATCGTATCCACACGTTTAATAAGAGACAAAAACACTTTTTAAAAAATATCAAATCCAAAAAAGTACAGAAATGCCCCCAAATAACCCCAAACGACCCACCTGGTCTGCTTTAAACCTAAAACGAACCTATGCTGAAATAGGTATCGATTAGAAGGTCACGACCCTCAACATAGCATCCACACGTCTAATAAGAGATAAGGCCACTTTTTAGAGAATCCCAAACCTAAAAAAGTACAAAATACCCCCAAAAAACCCCAAAGGACCCACCTGGTCCGATTTAAACCGAAAATGAACATATGCCGAACTAGGTATCGATTCGAAGGTCACGACCCACAAACTCGCATCCACACATCTAATAAGAGATAAGGACAGTTTTTAGAAAATCCCAAACCCATAAAAGTACAAAAATGCCCCCAAATAACTCCAAACCACACACCCGGTCTGGTTCGGATCGACAATGAACATATGTCGAAATACGTATCGATTCGAAGGTCACGACCCTCAACATCGCATCCACACGTCTAATAAGAGATAAGGACACTTCTTATTGAATCCCAAACCCCAAAATGTACAAAAGTGCCCCCAATAACCCCAAACGACCCACCCGATCTAGTTTAAATCGAAAATGAACATATGTCAAATTGGTATCGATTTACAAGTCACGACCCTCAACATCGCATCCACACCTCTAATAAGAGATAAGGACACTTTTTAGAGAATCCAAAACCCAAAAAAGTACAGAAATGCCCCAAAATAAACCCCAACGACCAACCCGGTCTGGTTTAAACAGAAAACGAACATATGCCGAAATAGATATCGATTAGAAGGTCACAACCGTCAACATCGCATCCACACGTCGAATAAGAGATAAGGACACTTTTTAGAAAATCCCAGGCCCAAAAAAGTACAGAAATGCCCCCAAATAACCCCAAATGACCCACCCGGTCTGGTTTAAATAAAAAATGAACATATGTCGAAATAGGTATCGATTCGAAGGTCACGCCCATCAACATCGCATCCACACGTCTAATAAGAGATAAGGACACGTTTTAGAGAATCCCAAGCCCAAAAAAGTATAGAAATGCCTCCAAATAACCCCAAACGACCCACCCGGTCTGGTTTAAATCGAAAATGAACATATACCGAAATAGGTATCGATTCAAAGGTCACGACTCTCAACATCGCATCCACACATCTAATAAGAGATAAGGACACTTTTTAGAAAATACGAAACCCAAAAAAGTTCAGAAATGCCCCCAAATAAGCCCAAACGATCCACCCCGTCTGGTTTAAATCAAAAATGAAATATGCCAAAATAGGTATCGATTTGAAGGTCACGACCCACAACATCACTTCCACACGTCTAATAAGAGATAAGGACACTTTTTGGAAAATCCCAAACCCACAAAAGTACGGAAATGCCCCCAAATAACTCCAAACTACCCATCCGGTCTGGTTTAAACTGAAAATGAACATATGCTGAAGTAGGTATTGATTCGAAGGTCACGACCCTTAACATCGCTTCCACACGTCTAACAAGAGATAAGGTCACCGTTTAGAAAAACTCAAGTCCAAAAAAGTACAGAAATGCCCCCAAATAACCCCAAATGACCCACCCGGTCTGGTTTAAACTGAAAATGAACATACGCCAAAATGGGTATTGATTCAAAGGTCACGACCCTCAACATCGCATCCACACATCTAATAAGAGATAAGGACACTTTTTAGAGAATCCCAAACCAAAAAAAGTACAGAAATGCCCGCAAATAACCCCAAACGATCCAGCCGATCTGGTTCGGACCGGAAATGAACATATATCGAAATACGTATCGATTCGTAGGTCACGACCCTCAACATCACATCCACACGTCTAATAAGAGATAAGGACACTTTTTAGAAAATACCAAACCCAAAAAAGTACAAAAATGCCCCCAAATAACCCCAAACGACCCACCTGATCTGTTTCGAATCGGCGATGAACATATGTCGAAATACGTATCGATCCGAAGGTCACGACACTCAACATCGCATCCACATGTCTAATAAGAGATAAGGACACTTTTTATTGAATCCCAAACCCAAAAAAGTACAAAAGTGCCCCCAATAACCCCAAACGACCCACCCGATCTAGTTTAAACCGAAAATGAGCATATGTCAAATAGGTATCGATTTACAAGTCACGATCCTCAACATCGCATCCACTCCTCTAATAAGAGATAATGACATTTTTTAGAGAATCCAAAACCCCAACAAGTACAGAAATGCCCCAAAATAAACTCAAACGACCCACCCGGTCTGGTTTAAACCAAAAACGAACATATGCCGAAATAGGTATCGATTAGAAGGTCACGACCCTCAACTTCGCATCCACACGTCTAATAAGAGATAAGGACACTTTTTAGAAAATCCCAGGCCCAAAAAAGTACAGAAATGCCCCCAAATAACCTCAAACGCCCCACCCGGTCTGGTTCAAACCAAAAATGAACATATGCCGAAATAGGTATCGATTCGATGGTCACGACCATCAACATCGCATCCACACGTCTAATAAGAGATAAGGACACTTTTTAGAGAATCCCAAGCCCAAAAAAGTATAGAAATGCCTCCAAATAACCCCAAACGACCCACCCGGTCTGGTTTAAATCGAAAATGAACATATACCGAAATAGGTATCGATTCAAAGGTCACGACTCTCAACATCACATCCACACATCTAATAAGAGATAAGGACACTTTTTAGAAAATATGAAACCCAAAAAAGTTTAGAAATGCCCCCAAATAAGCCCAAACGATCCACCCCGTCTGGTTTAAACCGAAAATGAAATATGCCGAAATAGGTATCGATTTGAAGGTCACGACCCACAACATCACTTCCACACGTCTAATAAGAGATAAGGACACTTTTTGGAAAATCCCAAACCCAAAAATGTGCGGAAATGCCCCCAAATAACTCCAAACTACCCATCCGGTCTGGTTTAAACTGAAAATGAACATATGCTGAAGTAGGTATTAATTCGAAGGTCACGACCCTTAACATTGCTTCCACACGTCTAACAAGAGATAAGGTCACCGTTTAGAAAAACTCAAGTCCAAAAAAGTACAGAAATGCCCTCAAATAACCCCAAACGACCCACCCGGTCTGGTTTAAACTGAAAATGAATATATGCCAAAATGGGTATTGATTCGAAGGTCACGACCCTCAACATCACATCCACACATCTAATAAGAGATAAGGACACTTTTTAGAGAATCCCAAACCAAAAAAAGTACTGAAATGCCCCCAAATAACCCCAAACAACCCAGCCGATCTGGTTCGGATCGGAAATGAACATATGTCGAAATACGTATCAATTCGTAGGTCACGACCCTCATCATCACATCCACACGTCCAATAAGAGATAAGGACACTTTTTAGAAAATACCAAACCCAAAAAAGTACAGAAATGCCTCAAAATTACTCCAAATGACCTACTCGGTCTGGTTCGGACCGGAAATGAACATATGTCAAAATACGTATCGATTCGATGGTCACGACCCTCAACATCGTATCCACATGTCTAACAAGAGATAAGAACACTTTTTATTGAATCCCAAACCCAAAAAAGTACAAAAGTGCTCCAAAATAACCCCAAACAACCCACCCGATCTGGTTTAAACCAAAAATGAACATTTGTCAAATAGGTACTGATTCACTTGTCACGACCCTCAACATCTCATCCACACACCTAATAAGAGATAAGGACACTTTTTAGAGAATCCAAAACCCAAAAAAGTACAGAAATGCCCAAAAATAACCCCAAACGACCCACCCGATCTGGTTTAAACCGAAAATGAACATATGCCAAAATACGTATCAATTAGAAGGTCACGACCCTCAACATCGCATCTGCATGGCTAATATGAGATAAGGACACCTTACAGAGAATGCCAATCCCAAAACAGTACAGAAATTCCCCCAAATAACCCCAAACGACCCAGCCAGTCTGGTTTTGACCAGAAATGAACATATGTCGTAATAAGTATCGATTCGAAGGTCACGACCCTCTACATCAAATCCACACGTCTAATAAGAGATAAGGACGCTTTTTGGAAAATCCCAAGCCCAAAAAAGTACAGAAATGCCCCCAAATAACCCCAAACGACCTACCCGATCTGGTTTAAATAGAAAATGAACATATACCGAAATAGGTATCAATTCGAAGGTCATGACCCTTAACATCGCATCCACACGTCTAACAAGAGATAAGGACCATTTTTAGATAATACCAAACCCAAAAAAGTACAGAAATGCTCCCAAAAAACCTCAACGGACCAACCCAGTCCGGTTTAAATCGAAAATGAACATATGCCGACCTAGGTATCGATTCGAAGGTCACGACCCTCAACATCGCATCCACACTTCTAACAAGAGATAAGCACACTTTTTAGAATATACTAAACCCAAAAAAGTACAAAAATGCCCCCAAGTAAGCCCAAATGACCCACTCGATCTGGTCCAAACCAAAAATGAACATATATCGAAATAGGTACCGATTCGAAGGTCATGACCCTTAACATCGCATCCACACGTCTAACAAGAGATAAGGACACTTTTTAGAAAATACCAAACCCGAAAAAATACAGAAATGTTCCAAAAAAACCCCAAAGGACCCACCCGGTCCGGTTTAAACCAAAAATGAACATATGCCGACCTATGTATCGATTCAAAGGACACAACCCTCAACATCGCATCCACAGATCTAACAAGTGATAAGCACACTTTTTAGAATATACCAAACCCAAAAAAGTACAAAAATGCCCCCAAATAACCCCAAACGACCCACCCGGTTTGGTTTAAACCAAAAATGAACATATGCAAAAATGGGCATCGATTCGAAGTTCAAAACCCTCGATATCTTATCCACACGTCTAATAAGAGACAAAGACACTTTTTAAAAAATATCAAATCCAAAAAAGTACCAAAATGCCCCCAAATAACCCCAAACGACCCACCTGGTCTGGTTTAAACCGAAAATGAACATATGCTGAAATAGGTATCGATTCGAAGGTCACGACCCTCTACATTGCATCCACACGTCTAATAAGAGATAACGACACTTTTTAGAGAATCCCAAACCTAAAAAAGTACAAAAATACCTCCAAAAAACCCCAAAGGACCCACCTAGTCCGGTTTAAATCAAAAATGAACATATGCCGAACTAGGTATCGATTCGAAGGTCTCGACCCCCAACATCGCATCCACACGTCTAATAAGAGAAAAGGACACTTTTTAGTGAATCCCAAACCCAAAAAAGTACAAAATTGCCCCCAATAACCCCAAACGTCCCACCCGATCTGGTTTAAATCGAAAATGAACATATGTCAAATAGGTATTGATTTACAAGTTACGACCCTCAACATCGCATCCACACATCTAATAAGAGATAAGGACACTTTTTACAAAATCCCTGGCCCAAAAAAGTACAGAAATGCCCCCAAATAACCCCAAACAACCCACCCGATCTGGTTTAATCCAAAAATGAACATGTACCGAAATAGGTATCGATTCGAAGGTCACGACCCTCGACATTGCATCCACACGTCTAATAAGAGATAGGGACACTTTTTACAAAATACCAAACCCAAAAAAGTACAAAAATGTCCCCAAATAACCCCAAACAACCCACCCGGTCTGGTTCTAACCAGAAATGAACATATGTCAAAATACGTATTGATTCGAAGGACACGACCCTCAACATCACATCCACACATCTAATAAGGGATAAGGACACTTTTTAGAAAATACCAAACCCAAAAAAGTACAGAAATGCCCCCAAATAACCCCAAACGACCCACCCGGTCTGATTTAAACCGAAAATGAACATATGCCGAAACAGGTATCAATTCGAAGGTCAGGACCCTCGACATCGTATCCACACGTCTAATGAGAGATAAGGACAGTTTTTAGAAAATACCAAACCCAAAAAAGTATAGAAATGCCCCCAAATAACCCCAAATGATCCACCTAGTCTAGTTTAAACCGAAAATGAACATATGTCAAAATAGGTATCGATTTGAAGGTTACGACCCTCAACATCGCATCCACACATCTAATAAGAGATAAGGACACTTTTAAGAGAATCCCAAACCCAAAAATGTACAGAAATGCCCCCAAATAACCCCAAACGACCCACCCGGTCTGGTTTAAATCGAAAATGAACATATACCAAAATAGGCATCGATTCGGAGGTCATGACCTTCGACATCGCATCCACACATCTTATAAGAGATAAGGAGACTTTTTAGAAAATACCAAACCCAAAAAAGTACAGAAATGCCCCCAAATAACCCCAAACGACCCACCTGGTCTAGTTTAAACCGAAAATGAACATATGCCGAAATAGGTATCGATTCGAAGGTTAGGACCCTCGACATCGCATCTACAAGTCTAATAAGAGATAAGGAAACTTTTTAGAAAATACCTAACCCAAAAAAGTACAGAAATGCCCCCAAACAACCCACACAGTCTGGTTTAAACTGAAAAATGAACATATGTCAAAATAGGTATCGATTCGAAGGTCACGACCCTCAACATTGCATCCACACATCCAATAAGAGATACGGACACCTTTTAGAGAATCCCAAACCCAAAAAAAGTATAGAAATGCCCCTAAATAACCCCAAACGACCCACCCGGTCAGGTTTAACGAAAAAATGAACATATGCCAAAATAGGTATCGATTCGAAGGTTACGACCCTCAACATCGCATCCACACGTCTAATAAGTGATAAGGACACATTTTAGAAAATCCCAAACCCAAAAAAGTACAAAAATGCCCCCAAATAGCCCCAAACGACCCACCCGAGATGGTTTAAATCGAAAATGAACATATGCCGAAATAGGTATCGATTCGAAGGTCACGACCCTCGACATCGCATCCACACATCTAATAAGAGATAAGGACCCTTTTTAGAAAATACCAAACCCAAAAAGTTTAGATATTGCCCCAAATAACCTCGAATGACCACCCGGTCTGGTTTAAACCGAAAATGAACATATGCCAAAATAGGTATCGATTCGGAGGTCACGACCGTCAACATCGTATCCACACGTCTAAAACAGATAAGGACACTTTTTAGAAAATACTAAACTGAAAAAAGTACAAAAATGCCCTCAAATAACCCCAAACGACCCACCCGGTCTGGTTTAAACCGAAAATGAACATATGCCAAAATAGGTATGCATTCGAAGGTCATGACCCTCAACATTGCATCCACACGTCTAATAAGAGATAAGGACACTTTTAGAGAATCCCAAACCCAGAAAAGTATAGAAATGCCCCCAAATAACCCCAAATGACCCACCCAGTTAGGTTTAAATCTAAAATGAACATATGTCGAAATAGGTATCGATTCGAAGGTCACGACCCTCAACATTGCATCCACACGTCTAATAAGAGATAAGGACAATTTTTAGAGAATCCCAAACCCAAAAATGTACAGAAATGCCCCCAAATAACCCCAAACGACCCACCCGGTCTGGTTTAAACAAAAAATTTACATATGCCAAAAGAGGTATCGATTCGAAGGTCACGAACCTTAACATCGCATCCACACGTATAATAAGAGATAAGGACATTTTTTAGAAAATCCCAAACCCAAAAAAGTACAGAAATGCGCCCAAATAGCCCCAAACGACCCACCCGGTCTTGTTTAAACCGAAAATGAACATAAGACAAAATAGGTATCGATTCGAAGCTAACGACCCTCGACATCGCATCCACACGTCCAATAAGCGATAAGGAGACTTTTTAGAAAATACTAAACCCAAAAATGTACAGAAATACCGCCAAATAACTCCAAAGACTCACCTGGTCTGGTTGAAACCAAAAATGAACATGTATCGAAATAGGTATCGATTCAAAGGTCACGACCCTCGACATCGCATCCCTACGTCTAATAAGAGTATGGACACATTTTAGAAAATACCAAACCCAAAAAAGTACAGAAATGCACCCAAATAACCCAAAACGACCCAGCCGGTCTAGTTCTGACCAGAAATGAACATAGCTCAAAATACGTATTGATTTGATGGTCACGACCCTCAACATCACATCCACACGTCTAATAAGGGATAAAGAAACGTTTTAGAAAATACCAAACCCAAAAAAATACAGAAATACCCCCAAATAACCCCAAACGACCCACCCAGTCTGGTTTAAACCAAAAATGAACATATACCAAAATAGGTTTCGATTTGAAGGTCACGACCCTCGACATCGAATCCGTACGTCTAAAGAGATAAGAACACTTTTTAGAAAATATCAAACCAAAAAAAGTACAGAAATGCCCCCAAATAACCCCAAACGACTCACCCGGTCTGGTTTAAACCGAAAATGAACATATACTGAAATAGGTATCGATTCGAAGGTCACGACCATCAACATCGCATCCACAAATCTAATAAGAGATAAGGACACATTTTAGAGAATCCCAAACCCAAAAAAGTATAGAAATGCCCCCAAAGAACCCCAAACAACCCACCCGGTCTGGTTTAAACCGAAAATGAACATATGTCAAAATATGTATCGATTCGAAGGTCACGACCCTCAACATCACATCCACATGTCTAATAAAAAATAAGGACGCTTTTTAGAAAATCCCAAACCCAAAAAAGTACAGAAATGCCCGTAAATAACCACAAATGTCCAACCCGGTCTGGCTTAAACCGAAAATGAACATATGCCAAAATAGGTATCGATTCGAAGGTCAGGACCCTCGACATCGCATCCACACGTCTAATAAAAGTTAAGGAAACTTTTTAGAAAATACATAACCCAAAAAAGTATAAAAATGCCCCCAAATAACCCCAAACGACCCACCCAGTCTGGTTTAAGCCAAAAATGAACATATGCCAAAATAGGTATCGAGTCAAAGCTCATGATCCTCAACATTGCATCCACATGTCTAATAAGATATAAGAACACTTTTTAGAGAATCCTAAACCCAAAAAAATATAGAAATGCCCCTAAATAACCCCAAGCGGCCCACCCGATCTGGTTTAAACTGAAAATGAACATATGCCAAAATAGGTTTCGATTCGAAGTTCACGACCCTCAACATGGGATCCACACGTCTAATAAGTGATAAGGACACTTTTTAGAAAATCTCACACCCAAAAAAAGTATGGAAATACCCCCAAATAGCCCCAAACTACCCACCCGAGCTGGTTTAAATCGAAAATGAACATATGCCGAAATGGGTAACGATTCGAAGGTCACGACCCCCGACATCGCATCCACACATCTAATAAGAGATAAGGACACTTTTTAGAAAATACCAAACCCAAAAAAAGTTTAGATATTCTCCCAAATGACCCACCCGGTCTGGTTTAAACCAAAATTGAACATATGCCAAAATAGGCATCGATTCGAAGGTCACGACCCTCAACATCGCATCCACACATCTAATAAGAGATAAGGTCACTTTTAAGAAAATACCGAACCCAAAAAAAGTATAGAAATGCGCCCAAATAATCCCAAACGACTCACCTAGTCTGGTTTAAACTGAAAATGAATATATGCCAAAATAAGTATCGATTTGAAGGCCATGACCCTCAACATCGCATGCACACGTCTAATAAGAGATAAGGACACTTTTTAGAGAATACCAAACCAAAAAAAGTACATAAATGCCCCCAAATAACCCCAAACGACCCACCCGATTAGGCTTAAATCTAAAATGAACATATGCCAAAATAGGTATCGATTCAAAGGTCACGACCCTCAACATTGCATCCACACGTCTAATACGAGATAAGGTCACTTTTAAGAGAATCCCAAACCCAAAAATGTACAGAAATGCCCCCAAATAACCCCGAACGACCCACCCGGTCTGGTTTAAACCGAAAATGAACATATGCCAAAATAGGTATCGATTCGGAGGTCACGACCTTCGACATCGTATCCACACCTCTTATAAGAGATAAGGAGACTTTTAGAAAATATCAAACCCAAAAAAGTACAGAAATTCCCCCAAATAACCCCAAACGACCCACCCGGTCTAGTTTAAACCAAAAATGAACATGTACCAAAATAGGTATCGATTCGAAGGTCACGACGCTCGACATCGCATCCACACATCTAATAAGAGATAAGGACACTTTTTAGGAAATACCAAACCCAAAAAAGTATAGAAATGCCCCCAAATAACCCCAAATGACCCCTCCGATCTGGTTCTGACAAGAAATGAACATATGTCAAAATACGTATTGATCCGAAGGTCACAACCCTCAACATACAATCCTGTCACACCCCCATCCCTGAACCATGGGAAATGTAACCGGAGCATACAACTACGCTCTCCAACCACCAGAATCACTGATGCAGTACCCAAGACTAACTCATTCACAATGATAGATAATAGGTAAAAGGAAAGGATTAATATTAATAACATCGAGTTAGCGTGAAGCTAGGTGATAGCATATAAAATATTGTCTATTCAAGTTTACCCCTTCAAGTACAATTCGTTCTAATCAGGACCTATGTATTACCTACTATATAAATAATACATCGATCATGAAAGGATTCAAAAGAATACACCTGTAATTCAAAAATGAAGAATCAAGTGCATCAAAAGATGGCCACCAGCCATAAGTCACTGTCCCGCCAAGGAACACACATCACAGCAACACGCCGGTCCGTGCTCCACAATCTCCGGAGCCCACCAATCAACGTAACCAACCTCAGGAGTCTCGTACTCTGCGCTACTCTGCTCGAATGTACCTGCATCAACTAAAAATATGTTTCCTCGAGGAGTGAGCTCCAAATGAGCCCAATGAGTGGCTAAGCCACACAAGCATACACAATAATAATAATGCATGGGGTTGACTGCAAACCATACATGATGGACGGATACCAAGGTGTCCCATACCACTAAGGTAGACCGTACATCACATACAATTTACAATCATGCCACATGAATGAATGATGATGTATAGTTTTATTGTTATCCACCTAACACACAACTAAGTCAGGTATAGTACTATAGCAACACCTTAGGTAGCATCCCCGACATCGGTATCATAAACGGATGGTATACCGGCGATGACAAACCCGAGTCGCGCTGGAAGCCTGCCGTACCGGTCTCCACCAAGAGATATACGCAAACCCCCCAGTCAAATCCCGTCCTAGCGTTCGGCCTAAAATACGGTCGGTGCCCAAACTTCCCGGGTGGGTATACCCGAATAACGGTCGGAACCCATGGATTTGACCGACACCTAACCCCGTCGGTAAGGGTCATAGTACTGGGTAAACATTTATCTTAGCCAGCATTCACCTATTGTATGAGTGAGGTACGCATGTGCATAGGCCGAGGCCGAGTCCATAGATACCGAAATACGGTCGGCCGGCTATCCTCTCTCCCCTCTAGCCCATACGTACGTATACAAGTATGAGATGTGAATACCGAAGGCGCTGCTCGGTCACCATCCCGTTTCCACCTAATGCAATGGACAACTCTAATGCAATTTCAAGCACGGCAATCTCAAGCCCAAGACCCACCGGCACTTGGATCCCGCTCCAAGCCCTAGATCTACATGCCATGAGTGAGTCCATATTATGGAATCCCTGTGTCCAAAGACCAACCGGCACCGAGTCCCATAACTAAATCCAATACCATTTGCACCATAGTGTAATAAAATAAATAATATCGCAAGACAAGAATGTAAAGTCCTATCAACATCTAAACATTTATATCGTCCTATATCTTACCAATAATTATATATTATAGCACACATGCATGAATGACATTCGCAAGACACGACACACAAACATTCCATAAATTAAGACGTTTGCTTAACTCACTCACCTTGCTTCTCAGTTAATCGTCAGTACGGAGTTCTTCAAATCTGCGTTCGATGCCAAGTACACTGTCCCACGTACTAATACGCCCCCGAGCCGGGTCAGTCAACCTAAAGAGAGTGTACAATGTGGGGAGAGATTAGTGCCTTAGGGCTAGAAGAGTTGGGGCCCATAAGTTATCAAACAAGGTTAAAATAGGGGACCGGTACATACAGCAAGGCTATATCATGTGCATGTTCATGTGCCTGTCCCTCTCGGACTTTCCCACCGGCAGATCTAAGTTCTCAGGGACTGGCACTTGCATGTGCCTGTCCATGTGCCTGTCCCTCTCAGACCTCCCACTGACAGATCTTTCTCAGGGACTGGCACTTGCATGTGCCTGTCCATGTGCCTGTCCCTCTCAGACCTCCCACTAACAGATCTTTCTCAGGGACTGGCACTTGCATGTGCCTGTCCATGTGCCTGTCCCTCTCGGACTTCTCACCGCAGATCTAGTTTCTCAGGACAGGCACTTGCATGTGCCTGTCCATGTGCCACTCTTTGCTCATGCCATTCCGAGAATGGTTTTGTAGCTCTAAAGTCTTGGGCTAAAATGGGATATTCTTAGGGGTTTTTTGGGGTCTCTTTGGCCATGAGAACAACTCCAACCAAGGTGCCATAGCACACACCCAACATGGGTTTGTAAACCCCATGATCGATTAGGTTTTCCTCCATTAAAATACATATGGAAAGGAAACTCATGGGTTTGGGTATTGGGGTTTGAAAGGGTCTTTAATCAATGTTATTTAACAACCCACAAACCACACCTCTATGGTCTTCCATGAGGGTTGGTGAAACCCATAAATGGAGGTGAATCCCCAACTTAGGGTTCATAAATGGAGAAAGGGTGAAAGGGGGTTCAAGGTAGGATTAGGTGTCTTTATAACTAAGCTTCAAAGATTAGCCATTAATGGCCTTTCCATTAGGGTAGATGAAGCATTCATGGCTCATAATTCCAAACCCTAGGTCTAAAAATTACGAAATGTGTGTGAGAGAGAGAGAGAGAGACAGAGAGAGACAGAGAGAGAATGCCCACAAGGTAGGAGAGCGAGCTTGAGTTCTCTCTCCTTTCTTCCGCTTCTTTCTTCTCCTTCTTCCTTCTTCTTCTTCTTTTTCTTCTTCTTCTTCTTCTTCTTCTTCTTTCTTTCCTCTCTCCTTTCCTCTCCACGATTTAGGTTTTCTATTGTGAGGTGAATAGTGGATTGATCCCTATTTACCTCACTTTAGTCTTAAGTCATGTTTGGTTGTCTTAGGTCTTTAGGTCCATTTTAAGTTATTAGGCCCATTATACTACTAGGCCCATAATATGATTAGAAGGAACATCAGGTCCTAAGCCCATTCTAGTATTTATACTCATGAGTTATTAGGATATTAACTTAGTCCCAATCATCTGTAAGTAGGAACGGGTACACCGGGCGAGGGCCGGGCGGATCCTCGGAATGAGGAAATTCTTGGAATGCACCCTCAAAGATAAACTTTCCCCTATCTCTGTCGATGTACCTATCCTCGACGACTTCTCCAGAGTCACGGTCAACAATCTTGTGGGATGGCTTGAGTATCATGGCCCACAGTTCACGAGCGTACTCCGCTCCCGGTTCTACATAAAAGGTTCAAACCAGACCGGTGGTCAGACCGGGTTTTAAATCGGGTTTTGGGCACGGATTTAACACATCCACACATCTAATAAGGGATAAGGACACTTTTAGAAAATACCAAACCCAAAAAAGTACAGAAATGCCCCCAAATAACCCAAAACGACCCACCCGGTCTGGTTTAAATCGAAAATGAACATATGCTAAAATAGGCATCAATTTTAAGGTTTCGACCCTCGACATCGAATCCACACGTCTAATAAGAGATAAGGACACTATTTAGAAAACACCAAACCCCAAAAAGGACCGAAATGCCCCCAAATAACCCCAAATGACCCACCTGGTCAGGTTTAAACCGAAAATGAACATATGCCGAAATAGGACACTTTTTAGAGAATCCCAAACCCTAAAAAGTACAGAAATGCCCCCAAATAACCCCAAACGACCCACCCGATTAGGTTTAAATCTAAAAAGAGCATATGCCAAAATAGATATCGATTCGAAGGTCAGGACCCTCAACATTGCATCCATACGTTTAATAAGAGATAAGGACACTTTTAAGAGAATCCCAGACCAAAAAATGTACAGAACTGCCCTCAAATAACCCCAAACGACCCACCCGGTCTATTTTAAATCGAAAATGAACATATGCCGAAATTGGTATCGATTCGGAGGTCACGACCTTCGACATCGCATCCACACGTCATTTAAGAGATAAGGAGACTTTTTAGAAAATACCAAACCCAAAAAAGTGCATAAATGCCCTAAAATAACCCCAAACGACCAACCCTGTCTGGTTTAAACCAAAAATGAACATTTACCGAAATAGGTATATATTCCAAGGTCACGACCCTCGAAATCGCATCCACACGTCTAAAAAGAGATAAGGAAACTTTTCAAACCCAAAAAAGTACAGAAATGCCCCCAAATGACCCCAAACGACCCACGGCCTGCTTTTGACAAAAAATGAACATATGTCAAAATACGTAATAATCCGAAGGTCACGACCCTCAACATCACATCCACACATCTAATACGGAATAAGGACACTTTTTAGATAATACCAACCCAAAAAAGTAAAGAAATGCCCACAAATTACGCCAAACGACCCACTCGGTCTGGTTTAAATTGAAAATGAACATATGCCAAAATAGGTATCGATTTGAAGGTCACGACCCTCGACATCGCATCCACACGTCTAATAAGAGATGAGGACATTTTTTAGAAAATACCAAACTCAAAAAAGTACAGAAATGCCCCCAAATAACCCCAAACGATCCACCCGGTCTGGTTTAAACCGAAAATGAACATATGCCAAAATTTGTATCTATTCAAAGGTCACGACCCTCAACATTGCATCCACACATCTAATAAGAGATAAGGACACTTTTTAGAGAATCCCAAACCCAAAAAAGTATAGAAATGCCCCCAAATAACCCCAAACGACCCAGCCAGTTAGGTTTGGACCAAAAATGAATATATGTCGAAATACGTATCGATTCGAAGGTCACGACCCTCAACATCACATCCACATGTCTAATAAGAGATAAGGACGCTTTTTAGAGAATCCCAAACCCAAAAAAGTACAGGAATGCCCCCAAATAACCCCAAACGACCCACCCAGTCAAGTTTGGACCAGAAATGAACATATGTCGAAATACGTATCGATTCAAAGGTCACGACCCTCAACATCACATCCACATGTCTAATTAGAGATAAGGACGTTTTTTAGAAAATCCCAAACACAAAAAAGTACAGAAATTCACGTAAATAACCACAAATGTCAAACCCGGTCCGGTTTAAATCGAAAATGAATATATGTCGAAATAGGTATCGATTCGAAAGTCTGGACCCTCGACATCACATCCAGACGTCTAATAAGACTTAAGGAAACTTTTTAGAAAATACCAAACCCAAAAAAGTACAGAAATGCCCCCAAATAACCCCAAACGACCAACCCGATCAAGTTTGGACCGAAAATGAACATATGCCAAAATAGGTATCGATTCGAAGGTCACGATCCTCAAAATTGCATCCACATGTCTAATAAGAGATAAGAACACCTTTTAGAGAATCCTAAACCCAAAAAAGTATAGAAATGCCCCTAAATAACCCCAAACGACCCACCCGGTCTGGTTTAAACCGAAAATGAACATATGCCAAAATAGGTATCGATTCGAAAGTCACGACCCTCAACATAGCATCCACACGTCTAATAAGTGATAAGGACACTTTTTAGAAAATCTCAAACCCAAAAAAGTACAGAAATGCCCCCAAATAGACCCAAACTACCCACCCGAGCTGGTTTAAATTGAAAATTAACATATCCCAAAATAGGTATCGATTTGAAGGTCATGACCCCCAACATCGCATCCACACATCTAATAAGAGATAAGGATACTTTTTAGAAAATACCAAACCCAAAAAAGTATAGATATTCCTCCAAATAACCCCAAATGACCCACCCGGTTTGGTTTAAACCGAAATTGAACATATGCCAAAATAGGTATCCGATTCAAAGGTCACGACCCTCAACATCGCATCCACACACCTAATAAGTGATAAGGATACTTTTTAGAAAATACCAAACCCAAAAAAGTATAGATATTCCCCCAAATAACCCCAAATGACCCACCCGGTCCGGTTTAAACCGAAATTGAACATATGCCAAAATAGGTATCGATTCGAAGGTCATGACCCTCCACATCGCATCCACACGTTTAATAAGAGATAAGGAAACTTTTTAGAAAGTACCTAACCCAAAAAGTACAGAAATGTCCCTAAATAACCCCGAACGACCTACCCGGTCTGGTTTAAACTGAAAATGAACATATGCCAAAATAGGTATCGATTCGAAAGTCAGGACCCTCAACATAGCATCCACATGTCTAATAAATGATAAGGACACTTTTTAGAAAATCTCAAACCCAAAAAAGTACAGAAATGCCCCCAAATAGCCCCAAACTACCCACCCGTGCTGGTTTAAATCGAAAATTAACATATCCAAAAATAGGTATCGACTCGAAGGTCACAACCCCTGACATCGCATCCACACATCTAAAAAGAGATAAGGATACTTTTTAGAAAATACCAAACCCAAAAAAGTATAGATATTCCCCCAAATAAACCCCAAATGACGCACCCGGTCTGGTTTAAACCAAAATTGAACATATGCCGAAATAGGTATAGATTCGAAGGTCATGACCCTCAACATCGCATCCACACGTCTAATAAGTGATAAGGAAACTGTTTAGAAAATACCTAACCCAAAAAAGTACAGAAATGCCCCCAAATAACCCCAAACGACCCACCTGGTTGGGTTTAAATAAAAAATGAACATATGCCAAAATAGGTATCGATTCGAAGGTCACGATCCTCAAAATTGCATCCACATGTCTAATAAGAGATAAGAACACTTTTGAGAGAATCCTAAACCCAAAAAAGTACAGAAATGCGCCTAAATAACCCCAAACGACCAACCCGGTCTGGTTTAAACTAAAAATGAACATATGCCAAAATAGGTATCGATTCGAAGGTCACGACCCTCAACATCGCATCCACACGTCTAATAAGTGATAAGGACACTTTTTAGAAAATCTCAAACCCAAAAAAGTACAAAAATACCCCCAAATAGCCCCAAACTACCCACCCGAGCTGGTTTAAATCGAAAATGAACATATGCCGAAATGGGTAACGATTCGAAGGTCACGACCCTCAATATCGTATCCACATGTCTAATAAGGGATAAGGACGATTTTTAGAAAATCCCAAGCCCAAAAAAGTACAGAAATGCCCCCAAATAACCCCAAACGACCCACCCAGTTAGGTTTAAATCTAAAATGAACATATGTCGAAATAGGTATCGATTCGAAGGTCACGACCCTCAACATTGCATCCACACGTCTAATAAGAGATAAGGACACTTTTTAGAAAATACCAAAGCCAAAAAAAGTACAGAAATGCCCCCAAATAACCACAAACGACCCACCGGTCGGTATAAACCAAAAATGAACATGTACCAAATAGGTATCGATTCAAAGTCACGACGCTTGACATCGCATCCACATGTCTAATAAGAGATAAGGACACTCTTCAGAAATACCAAACCAAAAAAGTATAGAAATGCCCCCAAATAACCCCAAACAACCCGCGTCACGTTCTCGACCAGAAATGAACATATGTCGAAATACCTATTGATCCGAAGGTCACGACCCTCAACATCACATCCACATGTCTAATAAGGGATAAGGACACTTTTTAGAAAATACCAAGCCCAAAAAAGTACAGAAATGCCCCCAAATAACCCCAAATGACCCACCCGTCTACTTTAAACCGAAAATGAACATATGCCAAAATAGGTATCGATTCGAAGGTCACGACCCTCGACATCGCATCCACACATCTAATAAGAGATAAGGACACTTTTTAGAAAATACCAAACCCAAAAAAGTAAAGGAATGCCTCCAAATAACCCCAATGTCCCACCCCGTCTGGTTTAAACCGAAATTGAACATATGCCGAAATAGGTATCATTTCGTGATCACGACCCTCAACATCGCATCCACAAGTCTAATAAGAGCTAAGAAAACTTTTAGAAAATACCTAACCCAAAAAAAGTACAGAAATGCCCCCAAATAACCCCAAACGACACACCCAATCTGGTTTAAACCGAAAATGAACATATGCCAAAATAGGTATCGATTCGAAGGTCAAGATCCTCAACATTGCATCCACATGTCTAATAAGAGATAAGAACACTTTTTAGAAAATCTCAAACCCAAAAAAGTAAAGAAATGCCCCAAATAGCCCCAAACTACCCACCCGAGCTGGTTTAAATCGAAAATGAACATATCCCAAAATAGGTATCGATTCGAAGGTCACGACCCCCGACATCTCATCCATACATCTAATAAGAGATAAGGACACTTTTTAGAAAATACCAAACCCAAAAAAAGTTTAGATATTCCCCCTAATAACCCCAAATGACCCACCCCGTCTGGTTTAAACCAAAATTGAACATATGTCGAAATAGGTATCGATTTGAAGGTCACGACCCTCAACATCGCATCCACACGTCTAATAAGAGCTAAGAAAACTTTTTAGAAAATACCTAACCCAAAAGAGTACAGAAATGCCCCCAAATAACCCCAAAGGACCCACCCAGTCTAGTTTAAACCGAAATTGAACATATGCCAAATAGGTATCGATTTGAAGGTCACGACCCTCGACATCGCATCCACACATCTAATAAGAGATAAGGACACTTTTTAGAGAATCCCAAACCGAAAAAAGTAAAGGAATGCCCCAAAATAACCCCAAACGACCCAGCCGGTCAGGTTTGGACCAAAAATGAACATATGTCGAAATACGTATCGATTCGAAGGTCACGACCCTCAACATCACATCCACATGTCTAATAAGAGATAAGGACGTATTTTACAAAATCCCAAACCCAAAAAAGTACAGAAATGCCCGCAAATAACCACAAATGTCCCACTCGATCTGGTTTAAACCGAAAATGAACATATGCCGAAATAGGTATCGATTCGAAGGTCACGACCCTCGACATCGCAACCACACATCTAATAAGAGTTAAGGAAACTTTTTAGAAAATACCTAATCCATAAAAGTACAGAAATGCCCCCAAATAATCCCAAACGACCCACTCGGTCTGGTTTAAATAAAAAATGAACATATGTCAAAATAGGTATTGATTCGAAGGTCATGACCCTCGTCATCGCATCCATACATTTAATAAGAGATAAGGACACTTTTTAGAAAATACCAAACCCAAAAAAAGTACAGAAATGCCCCCAAATAACCCCAAACGACCCACCCGGTCTGGTTTAAACCAAAAATGAACATATGCCGAAATAGGTATCGATTCGAAGGTCACGACCCTCAACATCGCATCCACATATCTAATAAGAGATACGGACACTTTTTGGAGAACCCCAAACCCAAAAAAGTACAGGAATGCCCCCAAATAACCCCAAACAACCCACCCAGTCAGGTTCAGACCGAAAATGAACATATGTCGAAATACATCTCGATTCGAAGGTCACGACCTTCAACATCACATCCACATGTCGATTAATAGATAAGGACGCTTTTTAGAAAATCCCAAACACAAAAAAGTACAGAAATGCCCGCAAATAACCACAAATGTCCAACCCGGTCTGGTTTGAACCGAAAATGAACACATGCCGAAATAGGTATCGATTCTAAGGTCTGGATCCTCGACATCGCATCCCCACGTCTAATAAGAGTTAACGAAACTTTTTAGAAAATACCTAACCCCAGAAAGTACAGAAATGCCCCAAAATAACCGCAAACGACCCACCTGGTCTGGTTTAAACCGAAAATGAACATATGCCAAAATAGGTATCGATTCGAAGGTCACGATCCTCAACATTGCATCCACATGTCTAATAGGAGATAAGAACACTTTTTAGAGAATCCTAAACCCAAAAAAGTACAGAAATGCCCCTAAATAACCCCAAACAACCCACCTGGTCTGGTTTAAATTGAAAATGAACATATGCCAAAATAGGTATCGATTCGATGGTTACGATCCTCAACATAGCATCCACACGTCTAATAAGTGATAAGGACGCTTTTTAGAAAATCTCATACCCAAAAAAGTACAGAAATTCCCCAAATAGCCCCAAAATACCCACCCGAGCTGGTTTAAATCGAAAATGAACATATCCCAAAATAGGTATCGATTCGAATGTCACGACCGCCGACATCGTATCCACACATCTATTAAGAAATAAGAACACTTTTTAGAAAATACCAAACCCAAAAAAGCTTAGATATTCCCCCAAATAACCCCAAATGACCCACTCGTCTGGTTTAAACCGAAATTGAACATATGCCAAAATAGGTATCGATTCGAAGGTCACGACCCTCAACATCGCATCCACACGTCTAATAAGAGCTAAGGAAACTTTTTAAAAAATACCTAACCCAAAAAAGTACAGAAATGCACCCAAATAACCCCAAACGACCCACCGGGTCTGGTGTAAACAAAAAATGAACATATGCCAAAATACGTATCGATTCGAAGGTCAAGATCCTCAACATTGCATCCACATGTCTAATAAGAGATAAGAACACTTTTTAGAAAATCTCAAACCCAAAAAAGTACAGAAATGCCCCAAATAGCCCCAAACTACCCGAGCTGGTTTAAATCGAAAATGAACATATCCCAACATAGGTATTGATTCGAAGGTCACGACCCCCGACATCGCATCCACACATCTAATAAGAGATAAAGACACTTTTTAGAAAATACCAAACCAAAAAAAGTTTAGATATTCCCCAAAATAACCCAAATGACCCACCCCGTCTGGTTTAAACCAAAATTGAACAAATGCCGAAATAGGTATCGATTCGACAGTCACGACCCTCAACATCGCATCCACACGTATAATAAGAGCTAAGAAAACTTTTTAGAAAATACCTAACCCAAAAAAGTACATTAATGCCCCCAAATAACCCCAAACAACCCACCCGGTCTGGTTTAAACAAAAAATGAACATATGCCAAAATAGGTATCGATTCGAAGGTCAAGATCCTCAACATTGCATCCTCATGTCTAATAAGAGATAAGAACACTTTTTAGAAAATCTCAAACCCAAAAAAGTACAGAAATGCCCCAAATAGCCCCAAACTACCCAAGCTGGTTTAAATCGAAAATGAACATATCCCAAAATAGGTATCGATTCGAAGGTCACGACCCCCGACATCTCATCCATACATCTAATAAGAGATAAGGACACTTTTTAGAAAATACCAAACCCAAAAAAGTTTAGATATTCCCCCTAATAACCCCAAATGATCCACCCCGTCTGGTTTAAACCGAAATTGAACATATGTCAAAATAGGTATCGATTCAAAGGTCACGACCCTCAACATCGCATCCACACGTCTAATAAGAGCTAAGAAAACTTTTTAGAAAATACCTAACCCAAAAAAGTACAGAAATGCCCCCAAATAACCCCAAAGGACCCACCCGGTCTAGTTTAAACCGAAAATGAACATATGCCAAAATAGCTATCGATTTGAAGGTCACGACCCTCGACATCGCATCCACATATCTAATAAGAGATAAGGATACTTTTTAGAGAATCCCAAACCCAAAAAAGTAAAGGAATGCCCCAAAATAACCCCAAACGACCCAGCAGGTCAGGTTTGGACCAAAAATGGACATATGTCAAAATACGTATCGATTCGAAGGTCACGACCCTCAACATCACATCCACACGTCTAATAAGAGATAAGGACACATTTTAGAAAATCCCAAACCCAAAAAAGTACAGAAATGCCCGCAAATAACCACAAAGGTCCCACTCGATCTGGTTTAAACACAAAAATGAACATATGCAAAAATAGGTATCGATTCGAAGGTCACGACCCTTGGCATCGCTACCATACATCTAATAAGAGTTAAGGAAACTTTTTAGAAAATTCCTAATCCATAAAAGTACAGAAATGCCCCCAAATAATCCCAAACGACCCACCCGGTCTGGTTTAAACCGAAAATGAACATATGTCGAAATAGGTATCGATTCGAAGGTCATGACCCTCGTCATCGCATCCATACGTTTAATAAGAGATAAGGACACTTTTTAGAAAATACCAAACCCAAAAAAAGTACAGAAATGCCCCCAAATAACCCCAAACGACCCACCCGGTCTGGTTTAAACCGAAAATGAACATATGCTGAAATAGGTATCAATTCGAAGGTCACGACCCTCAACATCGCATCCACATATCTAATAAGAGATACGGACACTTTTTGGAGAACCCCAAACCCAAAAAAGTACAGGAATGCCCCCAAATAACCCCAAACAACCCACCCAGTCAAGTTCAGACTGAAAATGAACATATGTCGAAATACATCTCGATTCGAAGGTCACGACCCTCAACATCACATCCACATGTCGATTAATAGATAAGGACGCTTTTTAGAAAATCCCAAACACAAAAAAGTACAGAAATGCCTACAAATAACCACAAATGTCCAACCCGGTCTGGTTTAAACCGAAAATGAACACATGCTGAAATAGGTATCGATTCTAAGGTCTGGATCCTCGACATCGCATCCCCACGTCTAATAAGAGTTAAGGAAACTTTTTAGAAAATACCTAACCCCAGAAAGTACAGAAATGCCCCAAAATAACCTTAAACGACCCACCTGGTCTGGTTTAAATCGAAAATGAACATATGCCAAAATAGGTATCGATTCGAAGGTCACGATCCTCAACATTGCATCCACATGTCTAATAGGAGATAAGAACACTTTTTAGAGAATCCTAAACCCAAAAAAGTACAGAAATGCCCCTAAATAACCCCAAACAACCCACCCGGTCTGGTTTAAATTGAAAATGAACATATGCCAAAATAGGTGTCGATTCGATGGTCACGGTCCTCAACATAGCATCCACACGTCTAATAAGTGATAAGGACACTTTTTAGAAAATCTCATACCCAAAAAAGTACAGAAATTCCCCAAATAGCCCCAAACTACCCACCCGAGCTGGTTTAAATCGAAAATGAACATATCCCAAAATAGGTATCGATTCAAAGGTCACGACCCCCGACATCGTATCCACACATCTAATAAGATATAAGAACACTTTTTAGAAAATACCAAACCCAAAAAAGTTTAGATATTCCCCCAAATAACCCCAAATGACCCACGCGTCTGGTTTAAACCAAAATTGAATATATGCCGAAATAGGTATCGATTCGAAGGTCACGACCCTCAACATCGCATCCACACGTCTAATAAGAGCTAAGGAAACTTTTTAGAAAATACCTAACCCAAAAAAGTACAGAAATGCCCCCAAATAACCCCAAACGACCCACCCGGTCTGGTGTAAACCAAAAATGAACATATGCAAAAATACGTATCGATTCGAAGGTCAAGATCCTCAACATTGCATCCACATGTCTAATAGGAGATAAGAACACTTTTTAGAGAATCCTAAACCCAAAAAAGTACAGAAATGCCCCTAAATAACCCCAAACAACCCACCCGGTCTGGTTTAAATTGAAAATGAACATATGCCAAAATAGGTGTCGATTCGATGGTCACGGTCCTCAACATAGCATCCACACGTCTAATAAGTGATAAGGACACTTTTTAGAAAATCTCATACCCAAAAAAGTACAGAAATTCCCCAAATAGCCCCAAACTACCCACCCGAGCTGGTTTAAATCGAAAATGAACATATCCCAAAATAGGTATCGATTCGAAGGTCACGACCCTCGACATCGCATCCACACATCTAATAAGATATAAGAACACTTTTTAGAAAATACCAAACCCAAAAAAGTTTAGATATTCCCCCAAATAACCCCAAATGACCCACTCGTCTGGTTTAAACCGAAATTGAACATATGCCGAAATAGGTATCGATTCGAAGGTCACGACCCTCAACATCGCATCCACACGTCTAATAAGAGCTAAGGAAACTTTTTAGAAAATACCTAACCCAAAAAAGTACAGAAATGCCCCCAAATAACCCCAAACGACCCACCCGGTGTGGTTTAAACCGAAAATGAACATATGCCAAAATAGGTATCGATTTTAAGGTGAAGATCCAATACATTGCATCCACATGTCTAATAAGAGATAAGAACACTTTTTAGAAAATCTCAAACTCAAAAAAGTAAAGAAATGCCCCAAAGTGCCCCAAGCTACCCACCCGAGCTGGTTTAAATCGAAAATGAACATATCCCAAAATAGGTATCGATTCGAAGGGCACGACCCCCGACATCTCATCCATACATCTAATAAGTGATAAGGACACTTTTTATAAAATACCAAACCCAAAAAAGTTTAGATATTCCCCCAAATAACATTACCCACCCCGTCTGGTTTAAACCGAAATTGAACATATGTCGAAATAGGTATCGATTCGAAGGTCACGACCCTCAACATCGCATCCACACGTCTAATAAGAGCTGAGGAAACTTTTTAGAAAATACCTAACCCAAAAAAGTACAGAAATGCCCCCAAGTAACCCCAAACGACCCACCCGGTCTAGTTTAAACAAAAAATGAACATATGCCAAAATAGGTAACGATTTGAAGGTCACTACCCTTGACATCGCATCCACACATCTAATAAGAGATAAGGACACTTTTTAGAGAATCCCAAACCCAAAAAAGTAAAGGAATGCCCCAAAATAACCCCAAACGACCCAGCCGGTCAGGTTTGGACAAAAAATGAACATATGTCGAAATACGTATCGATTCGAAGGTCACGACCCTCAACATCACATCCACACGTCTAATAAGAGATAAGGACGCATTTTAGAAAATCCCAAACCCAAAAAAGTACAAAAATGGCCGCAAATAACCACAAATGTCCCACTCGATCTGGTTTCAACCGAAAATGAACATATGCCGAAATAGGTATCGATTCGAAGTTTACGACCCTCGACATCGCAACCACACATCTAATAAGAGTTAAGGAAACTTTTTAGAAAATACCTAATCCATAAAAGTACAGAAATGCCCCCAAATAATCCCAAACGACCCACCCGGTCTGGTTTAAACCGAAAATGATTATATGTCAAAATAGGTATCGATTCGAAGGTCATGACCCTCATCATCGCATCCATACATTTAATAAGAGATAAGGACACTTTTTAGAAAATACCAAACCAAAAAAAAGTACAGAAATGCCCCCAAATAACCCCAAACGACCCACCCGGTCTGGTTTAAACCAAAAATGAACATATGCCAAAATAGGTATCGATTCGAAGGTCACGACCCTCAACATCGCATCCACATATCTAATAAGAGATATGGACACTTTTTGGAGAACCCCAAACCCAAAAAAGTATAGGAATGCCCCCAAATAACCCCAAACAACCCACCCAGTCAGGTTCAGACCGAAAATGAACATATGTCAAAATACATCTCGATTCGAAGGTCACGACCCTCAACATCACATCCACATGTCGATTAATAGATAAGGACGCTTTTTAGAAAATCCCAAACACAAAAAAGTACAGAAATGCCCACAAATAACCACAAATGTCCAACCCGGTCTGGTTTAAACCGAAAATGAACACATGCCGAAATAGGTATCGATTCTAAGGTCTGGACCCTCGACATCGCATCCCCACGTCTAATAAGAGTTAAGGAAACTTTTTAGAAAATACCTAACCCCAGAAAGTACAGAAATGCCCCAAAATAACCGCAAACGACCCACCCCATCTGGTTTAAACCAAAAATGAACATATGCCAAATTAGGTATCGATTCGAAGGTCACGATCCTCAACATTGGATCCACATGTCTAATAGGAGATAAGAACACTTTTTAGAGAATCCTAAACCCAAAAAAGTACAGAAATGCCCCTAAATAACCCCAAACAACCCACCCGGTCTGGTTTAAATTGAAAATGAACATATGCCGAAATAGGTATCGATTCGATGGTCACGATCCTCAACATAGCATCCAAACGTCTAATAAGTGATAAGGACACGTTTTAGAAAATCTCATACCCAAAAAAGTACAGAAATTCCCCAAATAGCCCCAAACTACCCACCCGAGCTGGTTTAAATCGAAAATGGACATATCCCAAAATAGGTATCGATTCGAAGGTCACGACCCTTGACATTGTATCCACACATCTAATAAGATATAAGAACACTTTTTAGAAAATACCAAACCCAAAAAAGTTTAGATATTCCCCCAAATAACCCCAAATGACCCACTCGTCTGGTTTAAACCGAAATTGAATATATGCCGAAATAGGTATCGATTCGAAGGTCACGACACTCAACATCGCATCCACACGTCTAATAAGAGCTAAGGAAACTTTTTAGAAAATACCTAACCCAAAAAAGTACAGAAATGCCCCCAAATAACCCCAAACGACCCACCCGGTCTGGTTTAAACCAAAAATGAACATATGCCAAAAATACGTATCGATTCGAAGGTCAAGATCCTCAACATTGCATCCACATGTCTAATAAGAGATAAGAACACTTTTTAGAAAATCTCAAACCCAAAAAAGTACAGAAATGCCCCAAATAGCCCCAAACTACCCGAGCTGGTTTAAATCGAAAATAAACATATCCCAACATAGGTATTGATTCAAGGTCACGACCCCGACATCGCATCCACACATCTAATAAGAGATAAAGACACTTTTAGAAAATACCAAACCAAAAAAAGTTTAGATATTCCCCAAAATAACCCAAATGACCCACCCCGTCTGGTTTAAACCGAAATTGAACATATGCCAAAATAGGTATCGATTCGACAGTCACGACCCTCAACATCGCATCCACACGTCTAATAAGAGCTAAGGAAACCTTTTAGAAATTACCTAACCCAAAAAAGTACATTAATGCCCCCAAATAACCCCAAACGACCCACCCGGTCTGGTTTAAAGAAAAAATGAACATATGCCAAAATAGGTATCGATTCGAAGGTCAAGATCCTCAACATTGCATCCTCATGTCTACTAAGGGATACGAACACTTTTTAGAAAATCTCACACCCAAAAAAGTACAGAAATGCCCCAAATAGCCCCAAACTACCCGACCTGGTTTAAAACGAAAATGAACATATCCGAACATAGGTATTGATTCGAAGGTCACGACCCCCGACATCGCATCCACACATCTAATAAGGGATAAGTACACTTTTTAGAAAATACCAAACCAAAAAAAGTTTACATATTCCCCCAAATGACCCACCCTGTCTGGTTTAAACCGAAATTGAACATATGCCGAAATAGGTATCGATTCGAAGGTCACGACCCTCAACATCGCATCCACACGTCTAATAAGAGCTAAGGAAACTTTTTAGAAAATACCTAACCCAAAAAAGTACAGAAATGCCCCCAAATAACCCCAAACGACCCACCCGGTCTGGTTTAAACCGAAAATGAACATATGCCAAAATAGGTATCGATTCGAAGGTCAAGATCCTCAACATTGCATCCACATGTCTAATAAGAAATAAGAACACTTTTTAGAAAATCACAAACTCAAAAAAGTAAAGAAATGCCCCAAATAGCTCCAAACTACCCACCCGAGTTGGTTTAAATCGAAAATGAACATATCCCAAAATAGGTATCGATACGAAGGTCATGACCCTCGACATCTCATCCATACATCTAATAAGAGATAAGGACACTTTTTAGAAAATACCAAACCCAAAAAAGTTTAGATATTCCCCCAAATAACCCCAAATGACCCACCCCGTCTGGTTTAAACCGAAATTGAACATATGTCGAAATAGGTATCGATTCGAAGGTCACGACCCTCAACATTGCATCCACACGTCTAATAAGGGCTAAGAAAACTTTTTAGAAAATACCTAACCCAAAAAAGTACAGAAATGCCCCCAAATAACCCCAAACGACCCACCCGGTCTAGTTTAAACCGAAAATGAACATATGCCAAAATAGGTATCGATTTGAAGGTCACGACCCTCGACATCGCATCCACACATCTAATAAGAGATAAGGACACTTTTTAGAGAATCCCAAACCCAAAAAAGTAAAGGAATGCCCCCAAATAACCCCAAATGACCCAGCCGGTCAGGTTTGGACCAAAAATGAACATATGTTGAAATACGTATCGATTCGAAGGTCACGACCCTCAACATCACATCCACACGTCTAATAAGAGATAAGGACGCATTTTAGAAAATCCCAAACCAAAAAAAGTACAGAAATGCCCGCAAATAACCACAAATGTCCCACTCGATCTGGTTCAAACCGAAAATGAACATATGCCAAAATAGGTATCGATTCGAAGGTCACGACCCTCAACATCGCAACCACACATCTAATAAGAGTTAAGGAAACTTTTTAGAAAATACCTAATCCATAAAAGTACAGAAATGCCCCCAAATAATCCCAAACGACCCACCCGGTCTGGTTTAAACCGAAAATGAACATATGTCAAAATAGGTATCGATTCGAAGGTCATGACCCTCGTCATCGCATCCATACGTTTAATAAGATATAAGGACACTTTTAAGAAAATACCAAACCCAAAAAAAGTACAGAAATGCCCCCAAATAACCCCAAACGACCCACCCAGTCTGGTTTAAACCGAAAATGAACATATGCCGAAATAGGTATCGATTCGAAGGTCACGACCCTCAACATCGCATCCATATATCTAATAGAAGATACGGACACTTTTTGGAGAACCCCAAACCCAAAAAAGTACAGGAATGCCCCCAAATAACCCCGACCAACCCACCCAGTCAGTTTCAGACTGAAAATGAACATATGTCGAAATACATCTCGATTCGAAGGTCACGACCCTCAACATCACATCCACATGTCGATTAATAGATAAGGACGCTTTTTAGAAAATCCCAAACACAAAAAAGTACAGAAATGCCCGCAAATAAACACAAATGTCCAACCCGGTCTGGTTTAAACCGAAAATGAACACATGCCGAAATAGGTATCGATTCTAAGGTCTGGACCCTCGACATCGTATCCCCACGTCTAATAAGAGTTAAGGAAACTTTTTAGAAAATACCTAACCCCAGAAAGTACAGAAATGCCCTAAAATAACCGCAAACGACCCACCCGGTCTGGTTTAAACTGAAAATGAACATATGCCAAAATAGGTATCGATTCGAAGGTCACGATCCTCAACATTGCTTCCACATGTCTAATAGGAGATAAGAACACTTTTTACAGAATCCTAAACCCAAAAATGTACAAAAATGCCCCTAAATAACCCCAAACAACCCACCTGGTCTGGTTTAAATTGAAAATGAACATATGCCAAAATAGGTATCGATTCGATGGTCACGATCCTCAACATAGCATCCACACGTCTAATAAGTGATAAGGACACTTTTTAGAAAATCTAATACCCAAAAAAGTACAGAAATGCCCCAAATAGCCCCAAACTACCCACCCGAGCTGGTTTAAATCGAAAATGAACATATCCCAAAATAGGTATCGATTCGAAGGTCACGACCCCCGACATCGTATCCAGACATCTAATAAGATATAAGAACACTTTTTAGAAAATACCCAACCCTAAAAAGTTTAGATATTCCCCCAAATAACCCCAAATGACCCACTCATCTGGTTTAAACCGAAATTGAACATATGTCGAAATAGGTATCGGTTCGAAGGTCACGAACCTCAACATGGCATCCACACGTCTAATAAGAGCTAAGGAAACTTTTTAGAAAATACCTAACCCAAAAAAGTACAGAAATGCCCCCAAATAACCCCAAACGACCCATCCGGTCTGGTGTAAACAAAAAATGAACATATGCCAAAATACGTATCGATTCGAAGGTCAAGATCCTCAACATTGCATCCACATGTCAAATAAGAGATAAGAACACAGAAATGCCCCAAATAGCCCCAAACTACCCGAGCTGGTTTAAATCGAAAATGAACATATCCCAAAATAGGTATCGATTCGAAGGTCACGACCCCCGACATCGCATCCACACATCTAATAAGATATAAGAACACTTTTTAGAAAATACCAAACCAAAAATAGTTTAGATATTCCCCAAAATAACCCAAATGACCCACCCATCTGGTTTAAACCGAAATTGAACATATGCCAAAATAGGTATTGATTCAAGGTCACGACCCTCAACATCGCATCCACACGTATAATAAGAGCAAAGGAAACTTTTTAGAAAATACCTAACCCAAAAAAGTACATTAATGCCCCCAAATAACCCCAAACGACCCACCGGTCTAGTTTAAACAAAAAATGAACATATGCCAAAATACGTATCGATTCGAAGGTCAAGATCCTCAACATTGCATCCACATGTCAAATAAGAGATAAGAACACAGAAATGCCCCAAATAGCCCCAAACTACCCGAGCTGGTTTAAATCGAAAATGAACATATCCCAACATAGGTATTGATTCGAAGGTCACGACCCCCGACATCGCATCCACACATCTAATAAGAGATAACGACACTTTTTAGAAAATACCAAACCAAAAAAAGTTTAGATATTCCCCAAAATAACCCAAATGACCCACCCCGTCTGGTTTAAACCGAAATTGAACATATGCCAAAATAGGTATTGATTCGACAGTCACGACCCTCAACATCGCATCCACACGTATAATAAGAGCAAAGGAAACTTTTTAGAAAATACCTAACCCAAAAAAGTACATTAATGCCCCCAAATAACCCCAAACGACCCACCCGGTCTGGTTTAAACAAAAAATGAACATATGCCAAAATAGGTATCGATTCGAAGGTCAAGATCCTCAACATTGCATCCTCATGTCTAATGAGAGATAAGAACACTTTTTAGAAAATCCCAAACCAAAAAAAGTACAGAAATACCCCAAATAGCCCCAAACTACCGAAGCTGGTTTAAAACGAAAATGAACATATCCGAACATAGGTATTGATTCGTAGGTCACGACCTCCGACATCGCACCCACACATCTAATAAGAGATAAGGACACTTTTTAGAAAATACCAAACCAAAAAAAGTTTAGATATTCCCCCAAATAACCCAAATGACCCACCCCGTTTGGTTTAAACCAAAATTGAACATATGCCGAAATAGGTATCGATTCGAAGGTCACGACCCTCAACATCGCATCCACACGTCTTATAAGAGCTATGGAAACTTTTTAGAAAATACCTAACCCAAAAAAATTCAGAAATGCCCCCAAATAACCCCAAACAACCCACCCGGTCTGGTTTAAACCAAAAATGAACATATGCCAAAATAGGTATCGATTCGAAGGTCAAGATCCTCAACATTGCATCCACATGTCTAATAAGAGATAAGAACACTTTTTAGAAAATCTCAAACTCAGAAAAGTAAAGAAATGCCCCAAATAGCCCCAAACTACCCACCTGAGCTGGTTTAAATCGAAAATGAACATATCCCAAAATAGGTATCGATTCGAAGGTCACGACCCCTAACATCTCATCCATACATCTAATAAGAGATAAGGACACTTTTTAGAAAATACCAAACCCAAAAAAGTTTAGATATTCCCCCAGATAACCCCAAATGACCCACCCCGTCTGGTTTAAATCGAAATTGAACATATGTCGAAATAGCATGTCCTCGGGGGGTGTGGGGCCCTTCCTCCCTCTTAGAGTTGTCTAAGGGTTGGAAGTAGGCTGCCTTCTTTTGTTTTCTTTCTTTTTCTTTTATACACATACATCTTACTTATCGAAAAAAAAAGGTATCGATTCGAAGGTCACGACCCTCAACATCGCATCCACACGTCTAATAAGAGCTAAGGAAACTCTTTACAAAATACCTAACCCAAAAAAGTACAGAAATACCCCCAAGTAACCCCAAACGACCCACCCGGTCTAGTTTAAACCAAAAATAAACATATGCCAAAATAGGTATCGATTTGAAGGTCACGACCCTTGACATCGCATCCACACATCTAATAAGAGATAAGGACACTTTTTAGAGAATCCCAAACCCAAAAAAGTAAAGGAATGCCCCCAAATAACCCCAAACGACCCAGTCGGTCAGGTTTGGATAAAAAATGAATATATGTCGAACTACGTATCGATTCGAAGGTCACGACCCTCAACATCACATCCACACGTATAATAAGAGATAAGGACTCGTTTTAGAAAATCCCAAACCCAAAAAAATACAGAAATGCCCACAAATAACCACAAATGTCCCACTCGATCTGGTTTAAACCGAAAATGAACATATGCCGAAATAGGTATCGATTCGAAGTTCACGACCCTCGACATCGCAACCACACATCTAATAAGAGTTAAGGAAACTTTTTAGAAAATACCTAATCCATAAAAGTACAGAAATGCCCCCAAATAATCCCAAACGACCCACCCGGTCTGGTTTAAATCGAAAATAAACATATGTCGAAATAGGTATCGATTCGAAGGTCATGACCCTCGTCATCGCATCCATACGTTTAATAAGAGATAAGGACACTTTTTAGAAAATACCAAACCAAAAAAAAGTACAGAAATGCCCCCAAATAACCCCAAACGACCCACTCAGTCTGGTTTAAACCGAAAATGAACATATGCCGAAATAGGTATCGATTCGAAGGTCACGACCCTCAACATCGCATCCACATATCTAATAAGAGATACGGACACTTTTTGGAGAACCCCAAACCCAAAAAAGTACAGGAATGCCCCCAAATAACCCCAAACAACCCACCTGGTCTGGTTTAAATTGAAAATGAACATATGCCAAAATAGGTATCGATTGGATGGTCACGATCCTCAACATAGCATCCACACGTCTAATAAGTGATAAGGATACTTTTTCGAAAATCTCATACCCAAAAAAGTATAGAAATTCCCAAATAGCCCCAAACTACCCACCCGAGCTGGTTTAAATCGAAAATGAACATATCCCAAAATAGGTATCGATTCGAATGTCAAGACCCCCGACATCGTATCCACACGTCTAATAAGAAATAAGAACCCTTTTTAGAAAATACCAAACCCAAAAAAGTTTAGATATTCCCCCAAATAACCCCAAATGACCCACTCGTCTGGTTTAAACCAAAATTGAACATATGCCGAAATAGGTATCGATTCGAAGGTCACGACCCTCAACATCGCATCCACATGTCTAAGAAGAGCTAAGGAAACTTTTTAGAAAATACCTAACCCAAAAAAGTACAGAAATGCCCCCAAATAACCCCAAACGACCCACCCGGTCTGGTGTAAACAAAAAATGAACATATGCCAAAATACGTACCGATTCGAAGGTCAAGATCCTCAACATTGCATCCACATGTCTAATAAGAGATAAGAACACTTTTTAGAAAATCTCAAACCCAAAAAAGTACAGAAATGCCCCAAATAGCCCCAAACTACCCGAGCTGGTTTAAATCGAAAATGAACATATCCCAACATAGGTATTGATTCGAAGGTCACGACCCCCGACATCGCATCCACACATCTAATAAGAGATAAAGACACTTTTTAGAAAATACCAAACCAAAAAAAGTTTAGATATTCCCCAAAATAACCCAAATGACCCACCCCGTCTGGTTTAAACCGAAATTGAAAAAATGCCGAAATAGGCATCGATTCGACAGTCACGACCCTCAACATCGCATCCACACGTATAATAAGAGCTAAGGAAACTTTTTAGAAAAAATCTTCAGGATGGGGAAGGATTGAGGAGAGAGAAGCTCTGGCTATTTTGGGAGGGAGTGCTTTGGTTTGCTCTTGGTGATGGCCGGCAGGCCAGTAGGTTCGGCTACTAGTCCTCCTCTCCCTCCCAATCCGGGAGGGAATGGAGGTGGGGGGATTTTCACCTTGGAGAAGGGTGGGGCTGCTCTTGATGGCTCGGGAAAGGAGTTGTGGCCTGTTCTTGGTGGTGGGATTGAAGAGGCTACTCCGGGGGAGCATGGTGATAACGGTGAAGTTGGTTTGATGCATGGTCCGAACCAGGCTGCTGCAAAAGAAGGGGCTGGAAATGATGAGAGTACTCAGCGGAGAGTTGGGGCTAGTGATCCGAGGAAGGGGAAGGCTATTGTTCCTTGGTCTGCTCTTTTTTCTACATCTGCTTCGACTTATGGTGATGGTTTTAAGCTTTCTTATGTGAAACCAGAGTTGATTGATGGGGTGCTGGCTGCGAAATGTCCGGATGTAATGGTTAGCAAGGGCCTTGAACGGTGGAAGAATACCCTTATGGGGCACTTTATCGGTGGAAGGCCAAGCTTTACTTTTGCAAGAGATGTTTTATTAAAATAGTGGAGGATAGCAGGTCATGTTGATATTAATTTATTAGAGAGTGGAATCTTTGTTTTCCGATTTAATCTTGAAGATGACAAAGTTAAGGTTCTTGAAGGAGGGCCGTGGTATGTTCAAAAAAGACCAATGATCTTGCGCCCTTGGAGTCCAGATGTTTGCTTAGAAAAGGTAAACTTATGTTCTGTTCCTGTTTGGGTATCCTTACCCAATCTCCCTTTTCATTTCTGGTCTCCCGAAGCTCTTAGTTCTATTGGGAGTGTCATTGGCAAGCCAATTGTGACGGATAAGATGACAAGTTCTATGGAGAGATTGTCTTATGCCCGCCTTTGTGTGGAGGTATCTGCTAATAAGGAGCTTCCTAGGACTGTTCCAGTCTATGGAGAAGATGGACTATCTTTTAATCAAAAGGTGGTTTACGATTGGAAACCACCTCTTTGTATGCAGTGCAGGATTTTTGGGCATGCTTCTGATGCTTGTAAGTTTGGCGCTAGCATTCCCAATCAGAAAATACCAAAGTCCAAGCAGGAATGGCATGTAAAGGGGTCTGCCGGGAAGGTTGATGGTTCTTTGGCCGGATCTCAGGCTGGCAAGCCGGCGGGTCAGTCTGCTATTGGGAGGGAAGGCTCTAATTTGGAAGCTCCAGATTCTCGTGTGATTTCAGGAGATGAGGCTGCAGACTCCTTGAGACAAAATGCTAAATTTGGTAAGAGGATATTCAGAAATCCGATTCAAATTTTGGAGGACGAGCTAGCGGAAGGAAGCTACTTATTCTAATTCTTTTGCAGCATTGGAAAATCTGACGGAGGAGATTCATTATGATCCGGATGATTTGATGTTAGATCCAGAATCGTGTCTTGTTCTCTTAGGTAATGAGCTGTTGGAGGGTGGAGATAAGGAGATTGAGGAATCCACTCCTCAACCATTAGCTATCATTCCAAATTTGGCTGAAAGAGGAGATGATGTTATTTCCATTCCTAGTCGTGGGAATATTGAAATGAGCAGATTTGAAGGACACGTGGATCGGGAAGGGCAGATTTTGAAATCTGATGGGGTGGATGTGAGTTCAAATTTAACTATTCCCATGAAGGATTCTAGAGTGCCACGGTTGGAAGGTGGAATCCGAGAAGGGATGGCTGGTTCCTCTTTTATGGGGGATTTGATTTTAGTAAACCCATTGGATACCAATTCGGTTCGATTGCGGTAATGGGGATTCTAATTTGGAAGGAGGTAGTGGAGGGGAGAGGTTATTGTTGAAAGGAAAAGATCCTAATCAGGCTAACAAGGTGTCGGCTAATTTTGAGAGGTGAAGAAGCAGGCTGCGAAATCCGGCCAACCAAGGGCCCATGGACAAAGGTATGGGCTTTTCTAGTACTTTGAATTCTACTCTTTTGGGCCGGCCCAGTGGAAGAAGCACTAGGTTCCTTCCTCAACGTATTCCTGTGAAGGAAGGGGGAGAGGTTAGCTTGGAGGGACCTAGTAAGGGTGGGACCGACATGACATCCCAATTTAAATGAATTGCATTTCTTGGAACATTAGGGGTATGAATGCCCCTACGAAGAGGCGTGGGATTAGAAAAGTTATTATGGAGAATAATGCAAAATTGGCTGTTTGATTGAGACAAAGGTGAAAATGGAGAATTGTGCGTTGTTTTTGACCCCTTTATTCCAAATTGGAGATATTTTCATAATGGGGAAGGTGGTTCTACAGCTCGGATTTGGGTGGGTTGGGATGCTACTATTTTTGAGGTGGAGGAGATGCAAAATTCTAACCAATTCATCCATATGAAGGTTCGTACTTTGGGGTCTTCTCTTTCTTTTATGTGCACAGCTGTCTATGCTTCTAATTCGGTGGAAGAGAGGAGGGACCTTTGGAGGGATGTTATTGATTTTGGTTCTAATATTTCTAGTCCTTGGATTGCTATGGGGGACTTTAATATTGTTCGTGAGCAGAGTGAAAAGCTTGGGGGGGATCTGGTTCGTCAGGAGGCTGTTGATGAGTTTAACTCCTTTATTTTTGACATAGGTCTTATTGATTTAAAATGGAAGGGAGAGTATACCCGGAATAACAGTGGGGGGCAGCCCAGGGTTTCTTGCCAAGTTGGATAGGGTTATGGTTAATTTGAACTGGTTGGATATTCTCGGATCTTGGAAGCTACTTTTCTTCCACCTGGCTTTCGGATCACTCTCATTGTGGTCTCCATTTTTGATGGGGTCAACTTTGGCCCTAAACCATTTCGGTTTTTGAAGCTTGGATAGGTAGAGAGGGGTTCGATGATGTAGTTATTAAAGGATGGGACTGCCGGTAAACTTGAAACTCAATCCCATTCTTAGGTTTCTGCCCGTCTTAAAAACGTTAAGGCGAGTTTAAGAATTGGAATAAAAGCGGTGTGGGCGATGTCTTTCTCATTGTGAAGAATGCTTCCTCGGAATTAGCTCATATCCAGCTCAGCCTTGCGCCCACCGAATGACCCTAGTTTGGTCCCTCTTGAAACTCGTAGCTAAGAAGAAGTTATGGGAGGCTCTTGTCATTGAAGAAAAGTTTCTTAAGGAAAAGTCTAGAGTTAAAAATATTCAGCTGGGGGATGGTAATAATGGATTTTTTCATAAATCCATGGTTTGTAGGCAGAACAGGAATCACATCTTGGAGGTGCATAATGCTGAGAATGAGGTCATCAAGGAGCCAAATCTGATAAAAAAGGAGGCGGTGTCCTTCTATATGAACTTGTTTGGTGTGGAGGTGGAGGATGTTGGATATTTTCCTGGTTTGATCCCTTTGAGACATGGCCTAGATCTTGTGCAGCAGAATAGTCTTATTGGGAAGGTTTCTAATAAGGAGATTAGAGATGTGTTGTTTTCTATGAAGAATTCTAAGGCTCCTGGACCGGATGGATTTGGAGCAGCTTTTTTCAAGCATGCTTGGGAGGTTGTTGGTGAGGATCTTACTCTGGCTATTAAATGGTTCTTTTCCACTTCTTTTATGCCGAGTTCTATCAATGCTACGTTCATTAGTCTTATCCCTAAAACTGATGCAACTTCTTCTTTTGTGGGGTATAGACCTATTGCTCTTTGTAATCTATTTTACAAAATCATTACAAAAATTTTGTCTAATAGGCTGCAAGGAGTGGTGGGGAAGGTAGTTAGTGACAACCAATCTGCTTTTATTAAGGGCCGGTCTATTGTGGATAATATCTTAGTTTGCCATGATATTGTTAGGGGTATTGAGCAGAAAGGAACTTCGCCTACGGCAGTTTTGAAGATTGATTTACATAAGGCCTATGACTCTCTTAGTAGGAAATTTCTTTTTGAGATCATGGAGCGGATGGGGTTTCCAAGCATGTTTATTCGGTGGGTGAAGGCGTGTGTTGACACACCATGCTTCTCAATCCTTCTTAATGGGAGTCCTACAGGTTACTTTAGGGGGAGGAGGGGAATTCGGCAGGGGGACCCCCTCTCCCCTTATTTGTTCACTATAGCCATGGAAGGTTTCTCGGCTTTGATGCAGAAGTTAGAGATGGAGGGGCAGATTAGTCGACTGCCTAGATGTAAAAGCTCCCATCTTTCTCATCTCATTTTCGCAGACGATTTGATGATCTTTGTGAAGGCTGTCTCGGACTCTATTTCGGCTTGTTTGGGAGCTTTGTCTGATTTTCATACCTACTCTGGGTTGAAACTCAACAGAGCTAAGTCCTCTATTATTTTAGGGGGCCTCACTCAAACGGCCAGACTGCAACTTTTGGATTTAACGGAATTTGTGGACACTAAGTTGCCTATTCGGTACCTTGGTGTCCCCCTTATTTCTCGAAAACTTTCAATGGCGATCGCTCCGCCATTGTGGACCTGGTTCGGAAAAGACTTGAAGGCTGGAAAGCACGATTCCTTTCTTTTGCGGCAGGTTGCAACTCCTCGAGATCTGTCCCTGAGGCTGCTATATTTATTGGTCGGGTATTTTTGCCTTGCCAGGTGGTGTCAAGCGAAAGTTAGAATCCATGTTTGCAAACTTTCTTTGGACGGGCCCTTCCTTGGAAAGAAAGGTACACTATATTTCTTGGGATAAAGTATGTAAGCCTCAAGGATGAGGGAGGCTTGGGTATTCGCAGGATTTCGGATATGAATATTTCGGGTATCCTAAAGCGATTTGGTGGATTGTCTCCATAAAACAGTCTCGGGTTCGATGGGTGTATGCCCGTTATCGAAGAATGATTCCATTTGGACGGTGAAAACCCCCAAAATTGTTCCTGGGTTTGGCGTAAAGTTCTCAAATATAGAGACTTGGTGAGCCCAATATTCACCACTTTATTGGGTCCGGCCGGTTTACAAGGCTCTGGCTGGATAAGTGGCACCCCCAAGGGGTTTTATTTAAGAGGTTTGGAGATCGCATCAGATATGATGCGGGTTCTAATCGTATGGCCTTGGTTTCAGATATTATACGGCATGGTGAGTGGCATCCCACTCCTCCTGGTTCCTTTGACTTTATTAGTGCTTGGGGTGAGTTACAACATGTTCCTATTTTGAGAGATATGGATGACCTTATTGTTTGGAAGGAAAATCCAAATGGCTTATTTACCACTAAATCAGCCTGGGAGACTCTTAGAGGGACTGCTCCTAAGGTAGGTTGGCATAAATTTATTTGGTTTGCACAGAACTTCCCTAAGCATTCTTGCACCACTTGGAGATGTCTTATGGAAGGCCTCCCTACCAAGGACCAGCTTATTAAGAGGAACATCCAAGTTGGACAGAATTGCAGTTTTGCTTGGGCTGGGATTGAAAGTCATGAACATCTCTTCTTCATTTGCCCCTTTTCAAGTAGCATTTGGGGTAAAGTTAGCTCTTTGTGTTCTCAAGGAGGAGGGGGACCTACCACTATTCAGAGTGCAATTGCTTGGCTTGCTAGTAGTGCTTGTCTTTGATGATATGTTAGATATGGTTCCTAAATTGGCTTTTTGTGCCACTGTCCACTACATTTGGTGGGAAAGAAATCGAAGACTTTTTGAGAATAAGGTTAGGACTCATGACCAGATTGTTGAGGCCATTCGGCTGGATGTGTCTATTAAATGTGCTGCTTTTTCCATTTCGGTGATCCAAAACCCAAGGAACCAGTTCCTAGCTGATAAGTGGGGGCTTAGGGTGGATTGGAAGACTATTACTCAGAAAACTTGTGCCTGGTTTAGGCCTCCAGCTAATATGACCGTTCTTCATTGTGATGGATCCTTAACGGTTGATAGGGCCTCCTATGGTGGGATAATTCGTGATGCTACAGGTGCAGCCATTATGGCTTTTGTGGGTAATGGAGACAACAATTCTGTTCTTAGCATGGAGCTTTATGCAATTTTAAGGGGGGTTTCTCTTTGTGTTCAAAACAGCCAGCTTCAGGTTTCCATAAGATCTGATTCCAAGCTTGCAGTGGATATTCTGAATGGGGTCGTGAGCTGCCCTTGGAATATGCAAACTTTGAGAGATCGTATTTCTTCTATCTTCCATCATCTACAACGTAAGGAAATCAAACATGTTTGGAGGGAGATCAATCAGCCAGCAGACTTTATTGCTTCTATGGATACTGGAGATGGGGAAGTTATTATTTATCCACCGGATTTCCCACCGGAATTGGTGGAGTTGATAAAAAATGACTATGCCCGGAAAGTCTATTTTCGAAACTTGTAACTTTGAGTCTTGGGCCATTTGCTAGGCTGTATAACCGAGGGCCTGTCCTCGGGTTGTTTTGGGAGCTCTCCTCTTCCTCTTAGGCCTGTCTAAGGGGGGAGGGAAGGGGCTGCCCTCTTTTGTATCTTTTTTGTTTCTTTATACAATCATACTTACCTATCAAAAAAAAAAAACTTTTTAGAAGATACCTAACCCAAAAAAGTACATTAATGCCCCCAAATAACCCCAAACGACCCACCCGGCCTGGTTTAAACAAAAAATGAACATATGCCAAAATAGGTATCGATTCGAAGGTCAAGATCCTCAACATTGCATCCTCATGTCTAATAAGAAATAAGAACACTTTTTAGAAAATCTCAAACCCAAAAAAGTACAAAAATGCCCCAAATAGCCCCAAACTACCCAAACTGGTTTAAATCGAAAATGAACATATAGCAAAATAGGTATCGATTCGAAGGTCACGACCCCCGACATCTCATCCATACATCTAATAAGAGATAAGGACACTTTTTAGAAAATACCAAACCCAAAAAAGTTTAGATATTCCCCCTAATAACACCAAATGACCCACCCCGTCTGGTTTAAACCGAAATTGAACATATGTCGAAATAGGTATCGATTCGAAGGTCACGACCCTCAACATCGCATCCACACGTCTAATAAGAGCTAAGAAAACTTTTTAGAAAATACCTAACCCAAAAAAGTACAGAAATGCCCCCAAATAACCCCAAAGGACCCACCCGGTCTGGTTTAAATCGAAAATGAACATATGCCGAAATAGGTATCGATTCGAAGGTCACGACCCTCAACATCGCATCCACATATCTAATAAGAGATACGGACACTTTTTGGAGAACCCCAAACCCAAAAAAGTACAGGAATGCCCCCAAATAACCCCAAACAACTCACCCAGTCAGGTTCAGACCGAAAATGAACATATGTCGAAATACATCTCGATTCGAAGGTCACGACCCTCAACATCACATTCACATGTCGATTAATAGATAAGGACGCTTTTTAGAAAATCCCAAACACAAAAAAGTACAGAAATGCCCGCAAATAACCACAAATGTCCAACTCGGTCTGGTTTAAACCAAAAATGAACACATGCCGAAATAGGTATCGATTCTAAGGTCTGGACCCTCGACATCGCATCCCCACGTCTAATAAGAGTTAAGGAAATTTTTTAGAAAATACCTAACCCCAAAAAGTAAAGAAAATGCCCCAAAATAACCGCAACACCCGGTTTGGTTTAAACCGAAAATGAACATATGCCAAAATAGGTATCGATTCGAAGGTCACGATCCTCAACATTGCATCCACATGTCTAATAGGAGATAAGAACACTTTTTAGAGAATCCTAAACCCCAAAAAGTATAGAAATGCCTCTAAATAACCCCAAACAACCCACCTGCTCTGGTTTGAATTGAAAATGAACATATGCCAAAATAGGTATCGATTCGATGGTCACGATCCTCAACATAGCATCCACACGTATAATAAGTAATAAGGACACTTTTTAGAAATTCTCATACCCAAAAAAGTACAGAAATACCCCAAATAGCCCCAAACTACCCACCCGAGCTGGTTTAAATCGAAAATGAACATATCCCAAAATAGATATCGATTCACAGGTCACAACCCCCGACATCGTATCCACACATCTAATAAGATATAAGAACACTTTTTAGAAAATACCAAACCCAAAAAAGTTTAGATATTCCCAAAAATAACCCCAAATGACCCACTCGTCTGGTATAAATCGAAATTGAACATATGCCGAAATAGGTATCGATTCGAAGGTCACGAACCTCAACATTGCATCCACACGTCTAATAAGAGCTAAGGAAACTTTTTAGAAAATACCTAATTAAAAAAAGTACAGAAATGCCCCCAAATAATCCCAAACGACCCACCCGGTCTGGTGTAAACAAAAAATGAACATATGCCAAATTACGTATCGATTCGAAGGTTAAGATCCTCAACATTGCATCCACATGTCTAATAAGAGATAAGAACATGTTTTAGAAAATCTCAGACCCAAAAAAGTACAGAAATGCCCCAAATAGCCCCAAACTACCCGAGCTGATTTAAATCGAAAATGAACATATCCCAACATAGGTATTGATTCGAAGGTCACGACCCCCGACATCGCATTCACACATCTAATAAGAGATAAAGACACTTTTTAGAAAATACCAAACCAAAAAAAGTTTAGATATTCCCCAAAATAACCCAAATGACCCACCCCGTCTGGTTTAAACCAAAATTGAACATATGCCGAAATAGGTATCGATTCGACAGTCACGACTCTCAACATCGCATCCACACGTCTAATAAGGGCTAAGAAAACTTTTTAGAAAATACCTAACCAAAAAAAGTACAGAAATGCCCCCAAATAACCCCAAACGACCCACCCGGTCTGGTTTAAACCAAAAATAAACATATGCCAAAATAGGTATCGATTCGAAGGTCAAGATCCTCAACATTGCATCCTCATGTCTAATAAGAGATAAGAACACTTTTTAGAAAATCTCAAACCCAAAAAAGTACAGAAATGCCCCAAATAGCCCCAAACTACCCAAGCTGGTTTAAATCGAAAATGAACATATCCGAACATAGGTATTGATTCGAAGGTGACGACCTTCGACATCGCATCCACACATCTAATAAGAGATAAGGACACTTTTTAGAAAATACCAAACCAAAAAAAGTTTAGATATTCCCCCAAATAACCCAAATGACCCACCCCGTCTGGTTTAAACCGAAATTGAACATGTGCCGAAATAGGTATCGATTCGAAGGTCACGATCCTCAACATCGCATCCACACGTCTAATAAGAGCTAAGGAAACTTGTTAGAAAATACCTAACCCAGAAAAGTACAGAAATGCCCCCAAATAACCCCAAACGACCCACTGGGTCCGGTGCAAACCAAAAATGAACATATGCCAAAATAGGTATCGATTCGAATGTCAAGATCCTCAACATTGCATCCACATGTCTAATTAGAGATAAGAACACTTTTTAGAAAATCTCAAACCCAAAAAAGTACAGAAATGCCCCAAATAGCCCCAAACTACCCGACCTGGTTTAAATCGAAAATGAACATATCCCAACATAGGTATTGATTCGAAGGTCACGACCCCCGACATCGCATCCACACATCTAATAAGAGATAAGGACACTTTTTAGAAAATACCAAACCAAAAATAGTTTAGATATTCCCCAAAATAATCCAAATGACCCTCCCCGTCTGGTTTAAATCGAAATTGAACATATGCCGAAATAGGTATCTATACGACAGTCACGACCCTCAACATTGCATCCACACATCTAATAAGAGCTAAGGAAACTTTTTAGAAAATACCTAACCCAAAAAAGTACAAAAATACCCCCAAATAACCCCAAACGACCCGCCCGGTCTGGTTTAAACCAAAAATGGACATATGCCAAAATAGGTATCGATTCGAAGGTCAACATCCTCAACATTGCATCCTCATGTCTAATAAGAGATAAGAACACTTTTTAGAAAATCTAAAACCCAAAAAAGTACAGAAATGCCCCAAATAGCCCCAAACTACCCGAGCTGATTTAAATCGAAAATGAACATATCCCAACATAGGTATTGATTCGAAGGTCACGACCCTTCACATCGCATCCACACATCTAATAAGAGATAAGGACACTTTTTAGAAAATACCAAATGAAAAAAGTTTAGATATTCCCTCAAATGACCCACCCCGTCTGGTTTAAATTGAAATTGAACATATGCGAAATAGGTATCGATTCGAATGTCACGACCCTCAACATCGCATCCACATGTCTAATAAGAGCTAAGGAAACTTTTTAGAAAATACCTAACCCAAAAAAGTACAGAAATGCCCCCAAATAACCCCAAACGACCCACCCAGTCTGGTTTAAACCGAAAATGAACATATGCCAAAATAGGTATCGATTCGAAGGTCAAGATCCTCAACATTGCGTCCACATGTCTAATAAGATATAAGAACACTTTTTAGAAATCTCAAACCCAAAAAAGTAAGGAAATGCCCCAAATACCCCAAACTACCCACCCGAGCTGGTTTAAATTGAAAATGAACATATCCCAAAATAGGTATCGATTCGAAGGTCACGACCCCGACATCTCATCCATACATCTAATAAGAGATAAGGACACTTTTTAGAAAATACCAAACCCAAAAAAGTTTAGATATTCTCCTAATAACACCAAATGACCCACCCCGTCCTGGTTTAAACCGAAATTGAACATATGTCGAAATAGGTATCGATTCGAAGGTCACGATCCTCAACATCGCATCCACACGTCTAATAAGAGCTAAGAAAACTTTTTAGAAAATACCTAACCCAAAAAAGTACAGAAATGCCCCCAAATAACCCCAAACGACCCACCCGGTCTGGTTTAAATCGAAAATGAACATATGCCAAAATAGGTATCGATTCGAAGGTCACGACCTCAACATCGCATCCACATATCTAATAAGAGATACGGACACTTTTTGGAGAACCCCAAACCCAAAAAAGTACAGAAATGCCCCCAAATAACCCCAAACAACTCACCCATGGTTCGAATGAAAATGAACATATGTCGAAATACATCTCGATTCGAAGGTCACGACCCTCAACATCACATTCACATGTCGATTAATAGATAAGGACGCTTTTTAGAAAATCCCAAACACAAAAAAGTACAGAAATGCCCGCAAATAACCACAAATGTCCAACTCGGTCTGGTTTAAACCAAAAATGAACACATGCCGAAATAGGTATCGATTCTAAGGTCCGGACCCTCGACATCGCATCCCCACGTCTAATAAGAGTTAAGGAAATTTTTTAGAAAATACCTAACCCCAAAAAATAAAGAAAATGCCCCAAAATAACCGCAACACCCGGTTTGGTTTAAACCGAAAATGAACATATGCCAAAATAGGTATCGATTCGAAGGTCACGATCCTCAACATTGCATCCACATGTCTAATAGGAGATAAGAACACTTTTAGAGAATCCTAAACCCCAAAAAGTATAGAAATGCCTCTAAATAACCCCAAACAACCCACCGCTTCTGGTTTGAATTGAAAATGAACATATGCCAAAATAGGTATCGATTCGATGGTCACGATCCTCAACATAGCATCCACACGTATAATAAGTAATAAGGACACTTTTTAGAAATTCTCATACCCAAAAAGTACGAAATACCCCAAATAGCCCCAAACTACCCACCCGAGCTGGTTTAAATCGAAAATGAACATATCCCAAAATAGATATCGATTCACAGGTCACAACCCCGACATCGTATCCACACATCTAATAAGATATAAGAACACTTTTTAGAAAATACCAAACCCAAAAAAGTTTAGATATTCCCCCAAATAACCCCAAATGACTCACTCGTCTGGTTTAAATCGAAATTGAACATATGCCGAAATAGGTATCGATTCGAAGGTCACGAACCTCAACATTGCATCCACACGTCTAATAAGAGCTAAGGAAACTTTTTAGAAAATACCTAACCCAAAAAAGTACAGAAATGCCCCCAAATAACCCCAAACGACCCACCCGGTCTGGTGTAAACAAAAAATGAACATATGCCAAAATAGGTATCGATTCGAAGGTTAAGATCCTCAACATTGCATCCACATGTCTAATAAGAGATAAGAACATGTTTTAGAAAATCTCAGACCCAAAAAAGTACAGAAATGCCCCAAATAGCCCCAAACTACCCGAGCTGATTTAAATCGAAAATGAACATATCCCAACATAGGTATTGATTCGAAGGTCACGACCCCCGACATCGCATCCACACATCTAATAAGAGATAAAGACACTTTTTAGAAAATACCAAACCAAAAAAAGTTTAGATATTCCCCAAAATAACCCAAATGACCCACCCCGTCTGGTTTAAACCAAAATTGAACATATGCCGAAATAGGTATCGATTCGACAGTCACGACCCTCAACATCGCATCCACACGTCTAATAAGGGCTAAGAAAACTTTTTAGAAAATACCTAACCCAAAAAAGTACAGAAATGCCCCCAAATAACCCCAAACGACCCACCCGGTCTGGTTTAAACCAAAAATAAACATATGCCAAAATAGGTATCGATTCGAAGGTCAAGATCCTCAACATTGCATCCTCATGTCTAATAAGAGATAAGAACACTTTTTAGAAAATCTCAAACCCAAAAAAGTACAGAAATGCCCCAAATAGCCCCAAACTACCCAAGCTGGTTTAAATCGAAAATGAACATATCCCAACATAGGTATTGATTCGAAGGTGACGACCTTCGACATCGCATCCACACATCTAATAAGAGATAAGGACACTTTTTAGAAAATACCAAACCAAAAAAAGTTTAGATATTCCCCCAAATAACCCAAATGACCCACCCCGTCTGGTTTAAACCGAAATTGAACATATGCCGAAATAGGTATCGATTCGAAGGTCACGACCCTCAACATCGCATCCACACGTCTAATAAGAGCTAAGGAAACTTTTTAGAAAATACCTAACCCAGAAAAGTACAGAAATGCCCCCAAATAACCCCAAACGACCCACTGGGTCCGGTGCAAACCAAAAATGAACATATGCCAAAATAGGTATCGATTCGAATGTCAAGATCCTCAACATTGCATCCACATGTCTAATTAGAGATACGAACACTTTTTAGAAAATCTCAAACCCAAAAAAGTACAGAAATGCCCCAAATAGCCCCAAACTACCCGACCTGGTTTAAATCGAAAATGAACATATCCCAACATAGGTATTGATTCGAAGGTCACGACCCCAGACATCGCATCCACACATCTAATAAGAGATAAGGACACTTTTTAGAAAATACCAAATCAAAAATAGTTTAGATATTCCCCAAAATAATCCAAATGACCCTCCCCGTCTGGTTTAAATCGAAATTGAACATATGCCGAAATAGGTATCGATACGACAGTCACGACCCTCAACATTGCATCCACACATCTAATAAGAGCTAAGGAAACTTTTTAGAAAATACCTAACCCAAAAAAGTATAAAAATGCCCCCAAATAACCCCAAACGACCCGTCCGGTCTGGTTTAAACAAAAAATGAACATATGTCAAAATAGGTATCGATTCGAAGGTCAACATCCTCAACATTGCATCCTCATGTCTAATAAGAGATAAGAACACTTTTTAGAAAATCTAAAACCCAAAAAAGTACAGAAATGCCCCAAATATCCCCAAACTACTGGAGCTGATTTAAATCGAAAATGAACATATCCCAACATAGGTATTGATTCGAAGGTCACGACCCTTCACATCGCATCCACACATCTAATAAGAGATAAGGACACTTTTTAGAAAATACCAAATGAAAAAAAGTTTAGATATTCCCTCAAATGACCCACCCCGTCTGGTTTAAATTGAAATTGAACATATGCCGAAATAGGTATCGATTCGAATGTCACGACCCTCAACATCGCATCCACATGTCTAATAAGAGCTAAGGAAACTTTTTAGAAAATACCTAACCCAAAAAAGTACAGAAATGCCCCCAAATAACCCCAAACGACCCACCCAGTCTGGTTTAAACCGAAAATGAACATATGCCAAAATAGGTATCGATTCGAAGGTCAAGATCCTCAACATTGCGTCCACATGTCTAATAAGATATAAGAACACTTTTTAGAAATCTCAAACCCAAAAAAGTAAGGAAATGCCCCAAATACCCCAAACTACCCACCCGAGCTGGTTTAAATTGAAAATGAACATATCCCAAAATAGGTATCGATTCGAAGGTCACGACCCCCGACATCTCATCCATACATCTAATAAGAGATAAGGACACTTTTTAGAAAATACCAAACCCAAAAAAGTTTAGATATTCCCCCAAATAACACCAAATGACCCACCCCGTCTGGTTTAAACCGAAATTGAACATATGTCGAAATAGGTATCGATTCGAAGGTCACGACCCTCAACATCGCATCCACACGTCTAATAAGAGCTAAGGAAACTTTTTAGAAAATACCTAACCCAAAAAAGTACAGAAATGCCCCCAAATAACCCCAAAGGACCCACCCGGTCTGGTTTAAACCAAAAATGAACATATGCCGAAATAGGTATCGATTCGAAGGTCACGACCCTCAACATCGCATCCACATATCTAATAAGAGATACGGACACTTTTTGGAGAACCCCAAACCCAAAAAAGTACAGAATGCCCCCAAATAACCCCAAACAACTCACCCATCAGTTCGACCGAAAATGAACATATGTCGAAATACATCTCGATTCGAAGGTCACGACCCTCAACATCACATTCACATGTCGATTAATAGATAAGGACGCTTTTAGAAAATCCCAAACACAAAAAGTACAGAAATGCCCGCAAATAACCACAAATGTCCAACTCGGTCTGGTTTAAACCAAAAATGAACACATGCCAAAATAGGTATCGATTCTAAGGTCTGGACCCTCGACATCGCATCCCCACGTCTAATAAGAGTTAAGGAAATTTTTTAGAAAATACCTAACCCCAAAAAATAAAGAAAATGCCCCAAAATAGCAAAATAACGCAACACCCGGTTTGGTTTAAACCGAAAATGAACATATGCCAAAATAGGTATCGATTCAAGGTCACGATCCTCAACATTGCATCCACATGTCTAATAGGAGATAAGAACACTTTTAGAGAATCCTAAACCCCAAAAAGTATAGAAATGCCTCTAAATAACCCCAAACAACCCACCGCTCTGGTTTGAATTGAAAATGAACATATGCCAAAATAGGTATCGATTCGATGGTCACGATCCTCAACATAGCATCCACACGTATAATAAGTAATAAGGACACTTTTTAGAAATTCTCATACCCAAAAAGTACAGAAATACCCCAAATAGCCCCAAACTACCCACCCGAGCTGGTTTAAATCGAAAATGAACATATCCCAAAATAGATATCGATTCACAGGTCACAACCCCGACATCGTATCCACACATCTAATAAGATATAAGAACACTTTTTAGAAAATACCAAACCCAAAAAGTTTAGATATTCCCAAAAATAACCCCAAATGACCCACTGTCTGGTATAAATCGAAATTGAACATATGCCGAAATAGGTATCGATTCGAAGGTCACGACCCTCAACATCGCATCCACACGTCTAATAAGAGCTAAGGAAATTTTTTAGAAAATACCTAACCCAAAAAAGTATAGAAATGACCCCAAATAACCCCAAACGACCCACCTGGTCGGGTGTAAACAAAAAATGAACATATGCCAAAATAGGTATCGATTCGAAGGTCAAGATCCTCAACATTGCATCCACATGTCTAATAAGAGATAAGAACACTTTTTAGAAAATCTCAAACCCAAAAAAGTACAGAAATGCCCCAAATAGCCCCAAACTACCCGAGCTGGTTTAAATCGAAAATGAACATATCCCAACATAGGTATTGATTCGAAGGTCACGACCCCCGACATCGCATCCACACATCTAATAAGAGATAAAGACACTTTTTAGAAAATACCAAACCAAAAAAAGTTTAGATATTCCCCAAAATAACCCAAATGACCCACCCCGTCTGGTTTAAACCGAAATTGAACATATGCCGAAATAGGTATCGATTCGACAGTCACGACCCTCAACATCGCATCCACACGTCTAATAAGGGCTAAGGAAACTTTTTAGAAAATACCTAACCAAAAAAAGTACAGAAATGCCCCCAAATAACCCCAAACGACCCACCCGGTCTGGTTTAAACCAAAAATAAACATATGCCAAAATAGGTATCGATTCGAAGGTCAAGATCCTCAACATTGCATCCTCATGTCTAATAAGAGATAAGAACACTTTTTAGAAAATCTCAAACCCAAAAAAGTACGTAAATGCCCCAAATAGCCCCAAACTACCCAAGTGGTTTAAATCGAAAATGAACATATCCGAACATAGGTATTGATTCGAAGGTCACGACCTCCGACATCGCATCCACACATCTAATAAGAGATAAGGACACTTTTTAGAAAATACCAAACCAAAAAAAGTTTAGATATTCCCCCAAATAACCCAAATGACCCACCCCGTCTGGTTTAAACCGAAATTGAACATATGCCGAAATAGGTATCGATTCGAAGGTCACGACCCTCAACATCGCATCCACACGTCTAATAAGAGCTAAGGAAACTTTTTAGAAAATACCTAACCCAAAAAAGTACAGAAATGCCCCCAAATAACCCCAAACGACCCACTCGGTCTGGTGTAAACCAAAAATGAACATATGCCAAAATAGGTATCGATTCGAAGGTCAAGATCCTCAACATTGCATCCACATGTCTAATAAGAGATAAGAACACTTTTTAGAAAATCTCAAACCCAAAAAAGTACAGAAATGCCCCAAATAGCCCCAAACTACCCAGCTGGTTTAAATCGAAAATGAACATATCCCAACATAGGTATTGATTCGAAGGTCACGACCCCGACATCGCATCCACACATCTAATAAGAGATAAGGACACTTTTTAGAAAATACCAAATCAAAAATAGTTTAGATATTCCCCAAAATAACCCAAATGACCCTCCCCGTCTGGTTTAAATCGAAATTGAACATATGCCGAAATAGGTATCGATTCGAAGGCCAAGACCCTCGACATCGCATCTACACATCTAATAAGAGATAAGGAAACTTTTTAGAAAATACCTAACCCAAAAAAGTATAGAAATGCCCCCAAACAACCCCAAACGGTCGGGTGTAAACAAAAAATGAACATATGCCAAAATAGGTATCGATTCGAAGGTCAAGATCCTCAACATTGCATCCTCATGTCTAATAAGAGATAAGAACACTTTTTAGAAAATCTAAAACCCAAAAAAGTACAGAAATGCCCCAAATAGCCCCAAACTACCCGAGCTGATTTAAATCGAAAATGAACATATCCCAACATAGGTATTGATTCGAAGGTCACGACCCTTCACATCGCATCCACACATCTAATAAGAGATAAGGACACTTTTTAGAAAATACCAAACCCAAAAAAGTTTAGATATTCCCCCAAATAACCCAAATGACCCACCCCGTCTGGTTTAAATCGAAATTGAACATATGCCGAAATAGGTATCGATTCGAATGTCACGACCCTCAACATCGCATCCACATGTCTAATAAGAGCTAAGGAAACTTTTTAGAAAATACCTAACCCAAAAAAGTACAGAAATGCCCCCAAATAACCCCAAACGACCCACCCAGTCTGGTTTAAACCGAAAATGAACATATGCCAAAATAGGTATCGATTCGAAGGTCAAGATCCTCAACATTGCATCCACATGTCTAATAAGAGATAAGAACACTTTTTAGAAAATCTCAAACCCAAAAAAGTAAGGAAATGCCCCAAATACCCCAAACTACCCACCCGAGCTGGTTTAAATTGAAAATGAACATATCCCAAAATAGGTATCGATTCGTAGGTCACGACCCCCGACATCTCATCCATACATCTAATAAGAGATAAGGACACTTTTTAGAAAATACCAAACCCCAAAAAGTTTAGATATTCCTCCAAATAACCCCAAATGACCCACCCCGTCAGGTTTAAATCGAAATTGAACATATGTCGAAATAGGTATCGATTCGAAGGTCACGACCCTCAACATCGCATCCACACATCTAATAAGAGCTAAGGAAACTTTTTAAAAAATACCTAACCCAAAAAAGTACAGAAATGCCCCCAAATAACCCCAAACGACCCGCCCCGTCTGGTTTAAACCAAAAATGAACATATGCCAAAATAGGTATCGATTCGAAGGTCAAGATCCTCAACATTGCATCCTCATGTCTAATAAGAGATAAGAACACTTTTTAGAAAATCTAAAACCTAAAAAAGTACAGAAATGCCCCAAATAGCCCCAAACTACCCGAGCTGGTTTAAATCGAAAATGAACATATCCCAACATAGGTATTGATTCGAAGGTCACGACCCTTGACATCGCATCCACACATCTAATAAGAGATAAGGACACTTTTTAGAAAATACCAAACCAAAAAAAGTTTAGATATTCCCCCAAATAACCCCAAATGACCCACCCCGTCTGGTTTAAATTGAAATTGAACATATGCCGAAATAGGTATCGATTCGAAGGTCACGACCCTCAACATCGCATCCACACGTCTAATAAGAGCTAAGAAAACTTTTTAGAAAATACCTAACCCAAAAAAGTACAGAAATGCCCCCAAATAACCCCAAACGACCCACCCGGTCTGGTTTAAACCAAAAATGAACATATGCCAAAATAGGTATCGATTAGAAGGTCAAGATCCTCAACATTGCATCCACATGTCTAATAAGAGATAAGAACACTTTTTAGAAAATCTCAAACCCAAAAAAGTAAGGAAATGCCCCAAATACCCCAAACTACCCACCAGAGCTGGTTTAAATTGAAAATGAACATATCCCAAAATAGGTATCGATTCGTAGGTCACGACCCCCGACATCGCATCCACACATCTAATAAGAGATAAGGACACTTTTTAGAAAATGCCAAACCCCAAAAAGTTTAGATATTCCCACAAATAACCCCAAATGACCCACCCCGTCAGGTTTAAATAAAAATTGAACATATGTCGAAATAGGTATCGATTCGAAGGTCACGACCCTCAACATCGCATCCACACATCTAATAAGAGCTAAGGAAACTTTTTAGAAAATACCTAACCCAAAAAAGTACAGAAATGCCCCCAAATAACCCCAAACGACCCACCCGGTCTGGTGTAAACCAAAAATGAACATATGCCAAAATAGGTATCGATTCGATGGTCAAGATCCTCAACATTGCATCCACATGTCTAATAAGAGATAAGAACACTTTTTAGAAAATCTCAAACCCAAAAAATTACAAAAATGCCCCAAATAGCCCCAAACTACCCGAGCTGGTTTAAATAAAAAATGAACATATCCCAACATAGGTATTGATTCGAAGGTCACGACCCCCGACATCGCATCCACACATCTAATAAGAGATAAGGACACTTTTTAGAAAATACCAAACCAAAAAAAGTTTAGATATTCCCCAAAATAACCCAAATGACCCACCCCGTCTGGTTTAAATCGAAATTGAACATATGCCGAAATAGGTATCGATTCGAAGGTCACGACCCTCAACATCGCATCCACACGTCTAATAAGAGCTAAGGAAACTTTTTAGAAAATACCTAACCCAAAAAAGTACAGAAATGCCCCCAAATAACCCCAAACGACCCACCCGGTCTGGTGTAAACCAAAAATGAACATATGCCAAAATAGGTATCGATTCGAAGGTCAAGATCCTCAACATTGCATCCACATGTCTAATAAGAGATAAGAACACTTTTTAGAAAATCTCAAACCCAAAAAAGTACTGAAATGCCCCAAATAGCCCCAAACTGCCCGAGCTGGTTTAAATCGAAAATGAACATATCCCAACATAGGTACAGATTCGTAGGTCACGACCCCCGACATCGCATCCACACATCTAATAAGAGATAAGGACACTTTTTAGAAAATGCCAAACCAAAAAAAGTTTAGATATTCCCCCAAATAACCCAAATGACCCACCCCGTCTGGTTTAAATCGAAATTGAACATATGCCAAAATAGGTATCGATACGAAGGTCACGATCCTCAACATCGCATCCACACGTCTAATAAGAGCTAAGGAAACTTTTTAGAAAATACCTAACCCGGAAAAGTACAGAAATGCCCCCAAATAACCCCAAACGACCCACCCGGTCTGGTTTAAACCAAAAATGAACATATGCCAAAATAGGTATCGATTCGAAGGTCAAGATCCTCAACATTGCATCCACATGTCTAATAAGAGATAAGAACATTTTTTAGAAAATCTCAAACCCAAAAAAGTACAGAAATGCCCCAAATAGCCCCAAACTACCCGAGCTGGTTTAAATCGAAAATGAACATATCCCAACATAGGTATTGATTCGAAGGTCACGACCCCCGACATCGCATCCACACATCTAATAAGAGATAAGGACACTTTTTAGAAAATACCAAACCAAAAAAAAGTTTAGATATTCCCCAAAATAACCCAAATGACCCACCCCGTCTGGTTTAAACCAAAATTGAACATATGCCAAAATAGGTATCGATTCGAAGGTCACGACCCTCAACATCGCATCCACACGTCTAATAAGGGCTAAGGAAACTTTTTAGAAAATACCTAACCCAAAAAAGTACAGAAATGCCCCCAAATAACCCCAAACGACCCACCCGGTCTGGTTTAAACAAAAAATAAACATATGCCAAAATAGGTATCGATTCGAAGGTCAAGATCCTCAACATTGCATCCTCATGTCTAATAAGAGATAAGAACACTTTTTAGAAAATCTCAAACCCAAAAAAAGTACTGAAATGCCCCAAATAGCCCCAAACTACCCGAGCTGGTTTAAATCGAAAATGAACATATCCCAACATAGGTATTGATTCGAAGGTCACGACCCTCAACATCGCATCCACACATCTAATAAGAGATAAGGACACTTTTTAGAAAATACCAAACCAAAAAAAGTTTAGATATTCCCCAAAATAACCCAAATGACCCACCCCGTCTGGTTTAAACCGAAATTGAACATATGCCGAAATAAGTATCGATTCGAAGGTCACGACCCTCAACATCGCATCCACACGTCTAATAAGAGCTAAGGAAACTTTTTAGAAAATACCTAACCCAAAAAAGTACAGAAATGCCCCCAAATAACCCCAAACGACCCACCCGGTCTGGTTTAAACCAAAAATGAACATATGCCAAAATAGGTATCGATTCGAAGGTCAAGATCCTCAACATTGCATCCACATGTCTAATAAGTGATAAGAACACTTTTTAGAAAATCTAATACCCAAAAAAGTACAGAAATGCCCCAAATAGCCCCAAACTACCCACCCGAGCTGGTTTAAATTGAAAATGAACATACCCAATAATAGGTATCGATTCGAAGGTCACGACCCTTAACATCGCATCCACACATCTAATAAGATATAAGATAACTTTTTAAAAAATACCAAACCCAAAAAAGTTTAGATATTCCCCCAAATAACCCCAAATGACCCACTCGTCTGGTTTAAATCGAAATTGAACATATGCTGAAATAGGTACCGATTCGAAGGTCACTACCCTCAACATCGCATCCACACGTCTAATAAGACCTAAGGAAACTTTTTAGAAAATACCTAACCCAAAAAAGTACAGAAATGCCCCCAAAGAACCCCAAACGACCCACCCGGTCTGGTGTAAACCAAAAATGAACATATGCCAAAATAGGTATCGATTCGAAGGTCAAGATCCTCAACATTGCATCCACATGTCTAATAAGAGATAAGAACACTTTTTAGAAAATATCAAACCCAAAAAAGTACAGAAATGCCCCAAATAGCCCCAAACTACCCACCCGTGCTAGTTTAAATCGAAAATGAACATATCCCAACATAGGTATTGATTCGAAGGTCACGACCCCCGACATCGCATCCATACATCTAATAAGAGATAAGGACACTTTTTAGAAAATACCAAACCAAAAAAAGTTTAGATATTCCCCAAAATAACCCAAATGACCCACCCCGTCTGGTTTAAACCGAAATTGAACATATGCCAAAATAGGTATCGATTCGAAGGTCACGACCCTCAACATCGCATCCACACATCTAATAAGAGCTAAGGAAACTTTTTAGAAAATACCTAACCCAAAAAAGTACAGAAATGCCCCCAAATAACCCCAAATGACCCACTCGGCCTGGTTTAAACCAAAAATAAACATATGCCAAAATAGGTATCGATTCGAAGGTCAAGATCCTCAACATTGCATCCTCATGTCTAATAAGAGATAAGAACACTTTTTAGAAAATCTCAAACCCAAAAAAGTGAAGAAATGCCCCAAATAGCCCCAAACTACCCGAGCTGGTTTAAATCGAAAATGAACATATCCCAACATAGGTATTGATTCGAAGGTCACGACCCTCGACATCGCATCCACACATCTAATAAGAGATAAGGACACTTTTTAGAAAATACCAAACCAAAAAAAGTTTAGATATTCCCCCAAATAACCCACCCGGTCTGGTTTAAACCGAAAATGAACATATGCCGAAATAGGTATCGATTCGAAGGTCAAGACCCTCAACATCGCATCCACATGTCTAATAAGAGCTAAGGAAACTTTTTAGAAAATACCTAACCCAAAAAAGTACAGAAATGTCGCCAAATAACCCCAAACGACCCACCCGGTCTGGTTTAAACCGAAAATGAACATATGCCAAAATAGGTATCAATTCGAAGGTCAAGATCCTCAACATTGCATCCATATGTCTAATAAGAGATAAGAACACTTTTTAGAAAATCTCAAACCCAAAAAAGTAAAGAAATGCCCCAAATAGCCCAAAACTTCCCACCCGAGCTGGTTTAAATCGAAAATAAACATATCCCAAAATAGGTATCGATGCGAAGGTCATGACCCCCGACATCTCATCCATACATCTAATAAGAGATAAGGACACTTTTTAGAAAATACCAAACCCAAAAAAGTTTAGATATTCCCCCAAATAACCCCAAATGACCCACCCTGTCTGGTTTAAACCGAAATTGAACATATGTCGAAATAGGTATCGATTCGAAGGTCAGGACCCCCAACATCGCATCCACACGTCTAATAAGCGCTAAGGAAACTTTTTAGAAAATACCTAACCCAAAAAAGTACTGAAATGCCCACAAATAACCCCAAACGACCCACCCGGTCTGGTGTAAATAAAAAATGAACATATGCCAAAATAGGTATCGATTCGAAGGTCAAGATCCTCAACATTGCATCCACATGTCTAATAAGAGATAAGAACACTTATTAGAAAATCTAATACCCAAAAAAGTACTGAAATGCCCCAAATAGCCCTAAACTACCCGAGCTGGTTTAAATTAAAAATGAACATATCCCAACATAGGTATTGATTCGAAGGTCACGACCCCCGACATCGCATCCACACATCTAATAAGAGATAATGACACTTTTTAGAAAATACCAAACCAAAAAAAGTTTAGATATTCCCCAAAATAACCTAAATGACCCACCCCGTCTGGTTTAAACCGAAATTGAACATATGCCGAAATAGGTATCGATTCGACTGTCACGACCCTCAACATCGCATCCACAAGTCTAATAGGGGCTAAGGAAACTTTTTAGAAAATACCTAACCCAAAAAAGTATAGAAATGCCCCCAAATAACCCCAAACGACCCACCCGGTCTGGTTTAAACCAAAAATAAACATATGCCAAAATAGGTATCGATTCGATGGTCAAGATCCTCAACATTGCATCCACATGTCTAATAAGCGATAAGAACACTTTTTAGAAAATCTCAAACCCAAAAAAGTACAGAAATGCGCCAAATAGCCCCAAACTGCCCGAGCTTGTTTAAATCGAAAATGAACATATCCAAACATAGGTATTGATTCGTAGGTCACGACCTCCGACATCGCATCCACACATCTAATAAGAGATAAGGACACTTTTTAGAAAATACCAAACCAAAAAAAGTTTAGATATTCCCCAAAATAACCCAAATGACCCACCCTGGCCTGGTTTAAACCGAAATTGAACATATGCCGAAATAGGTATCGATTCGAAGGTCACGACCCTCAACATCGCATCCACACGTCTAATATGAGCTAAGGAAACTTTTTAGAAAATTGCTAACCCAGAAAAGTACAGAAATGCCCCCAAATAACCCCAAACGACCCACCCGGTCTGGTGTAAATAAAAAATGAACATATGCCAAAATAGGTATCGATTCGATGGTCAAGATCCTCAACATTGCATCCACATGTCTAATAAGAGATAAGAACACTTTTTAAAAAATCTCAAACCCAAAAAAGTACAGAAATGCCCCAAATAGCCCCGAACTACCCACCCGAGCTAGTTTAAATCGAAAATGAACATATCCCAACATAGGTATTGATTCGAAGGTCACGACCCCCGACATCGCATCCACACATCTAATAAGAGAAAAGGACACTTTTTAGAAAATACCAAACCAAAAAAAGTTTAGATATTCCCCAAAATAACCCAAATGACCCACCCCGTCTGGTTTAAACCGAAATTGAACATATGCTGAAATAGGTATCGATTCGAAGGTCACGACCCTCAACATCGCATCCACACGTCTAATAAGAGCTAAGGAAACCTTTTAGAAAATACCTAACCAAAAAAAGTACAGAAATGCCCCCAAATAACCCCAAACGACCCACCCGGTCTGGTTTAAACAAAAAATGAACATATGCCAAAATAGGTATCGATTCGAAGGTCAAGATCCTCAACATTGCATCCACATGTCTAATAAGAGATAAGAACACTTTTTAGAAAATCTCAAACCCAAAAAAGTAAAGAAATGCCCCAAATAGCCCCAATCTACCCGCCCGAGCTGGTTTAAATCTAAAATAAACAAATCCCAAAATAGGTATCGATTCGACGGTCACGACCCCCGACATCTCATCCATACATCTAATAAGAGATAAGGACACTTTTTAGAAAATACCAAACCCAAAAACGTTTAGATATTCCCCCAAATAACCCCAAATGACCCACCCCGTCTGGTTTAAATCGAAATTGAACATATGTCGAAATAGGTATCGATTCGAAGGTCAGGACCCCCAACATCGCATCCACACATCTAATAAGCGCTAAGGAAATTTTTTAGAAAATACCTAACCCAAAAAAGTACAGAAATGACCCCAAATAACCCCAAACGACCCACCCGGTCTGGTGTAAATAAAAAATGAACATATGCCAAAATAGGTATCGATTCGAAGGTCAAGATCCTCAACATTGCATCCACATGTCTAATAAGAGATAAGAACACTTTTTAGAAAATCTCAAACCCAAAAAAGTACTAAAATGCCCCAAATAGCCCCAAACTACCCGAGCTGGTTTAAATAAAAAATGAACATATCCCAACATAGGTATTGATTCGAAGGTCACGACCCCCGACATCGCATCCACACATCTAATAAGAGATAAGGACACTTTTTAGAAAATACCAAACCAAAAAAAGTTTAGATATTCCCCAAAATAACCCAAATGACCCACCCCGTCTGGTTTAAACCGAAATTGAACATATGCCGAAATAGGTATCGATTCGACAGTCACGACCCTCAACATCGCATCCACACGTCTAATAAGGGCTAAGGAAACTTTTTAGAAAATACCTAACCCAAAAAATTACAGAAATGCTCCCAAATAACCCCAAACGACCCACCCGGTCCGGTTTAAACAAAAAATAAACATATGCCAAAATAGGTATCGATTCGAAGGTCAAGATCCTCAACATTGCATCCTCATGTCTAATAAGAGATAAGAACACTTTTTAGAAAATCTGAAACCCAAAAAGTACAGAAATGCCCCAAATAGCCCCAAACGCCCGAGCTAGTTTAAATAAAAAATGAACGTATCAAACATAGGTATTGATTCGTAGGTCACGACCTCCGACATCGCATCCACACATCTAATAAGATATAAGGACACTTTTTAGAAAATACCAAACCAAAAAAAGTTTAGATATTCCCCCAAATAACCCAAATGACCCTCCCTGTCTGGTTTAAACCGAAATTGAGCATATGCTGAAATAGGTATCGATTCGAAGGTCACGACCCTCAACATCGCATCCACACGCCTAATATGAGCTAAGGAAACTTTTTAGAAAATTGCTAACCCAGAAAAGTACAGAAATGCCCCCAAATAACCCCAAACGACTCACCCGATCTGGTGTAAATAAAAAATGAACATATGCCCAAATAGGTATCGATTCGAAGGTCAAGATCCTCAACATTGCATCCACATGTCTAATAAGAGATAAGAACACTTTTTAGAAAATCTCAAACCCAAAAAAGTACAAAAATGCCCCAAATAGCCCCAAACTACCCACCCAAGCTGGTTTAAATCGAAAATGAACATATCCCAACATAGGTATTGATTCGAAGGTCACGACCCCCGACATCGCATCCACACATCTAATAAGAGATAAGGACACTTTTTAGAAAATACCAAACCAAAAAAAGTTTAGATATTCCCCAAAATAACCCAAATGACCCACCCTGTCTAGTTTAAACCAAAATTTAACATATGCCAAAATAGGTATCGATTCGACAATCACGATCCTCAACATCGCATCCACACGTCTAATAAGAGCTAAGTAACTTTTTAGAAAATACCTAACCCAATAAAGTACAGAAATGCCCCGAAATAACCCCAAATGACCCACCCGGTCTGGTTTAAACCAAAAATAAACATATGCCAAAATAGGTATCGATTCGAAGGTCAAGATCCTCAACATTGCATCCTCATGTCTAATAAGAGATAAGAACACTTTTTAGAAAATTTCAAACCCAAAAAAGTACAGAAATGCCCCAAATAGCCCCAAACTACACGAGCTGGTTTAAATCGAAAATGAATATATCCCAACATAGGTATTGATTCGAAGGTCACGACCCCCGACATCGCATCCACACACATCTAATAAGAGATAAGGACACTTTTTAGAAAATACCAAACCAAAAAAAGTTTGGATATTCCCCCAAATAACCCAAATGACCCACCCCGTCTGGTTTAAACCGAAATTGAGCATATGCTGAAATAGGTATCGATTCGAAGGTCACGACCCTCAACATCGCATCCACACGTCTAATAAGAACTAAGGAAACCTTTTACAAAATACTTAACCCAAAAAAGTACAGAAATGTCCCCAAATAACCCCAAACGACCCACCCGGTCTGGTGTAAATAAAAAATGAACATATGCCAAAATAGGTATCGATTCGATGGTCAAGATCCTCAACATTGCATCCACATGTCTAATAAGAGATAAGAACACTTTTTAAAAAATCTCAAACCCAAAAAAGTACAGAAATGCCCCAAATAGCCCCGAACTACCACCCGAGCTAGTTTAAATCGAAAATGAACATATCCCAACATAGGTATTGATTCGAAGGTCACGACCCCCGATATCGCATCCACACATCTAATAAGAGAAAAGGACACTTTTTAGAAAATACCAAACCAAAAAAAGTTTAGATATTCCCCAAAATAACCCAAATGACCCACCCGTCTGGTTTAAACCGAAATTGAACATATGCCGAAATAAGTATCGATTCGAAGGTCACGACCCTCAACATCGCATCCACACGTCTAATAAGAGCTAAGGAAACCTTTTAGAAAATACCTAACCAAAAAAAGTACAGAAATGCCCCCAAATAACCCCAAACGACCCACCCGGTCTGGTTTAAACCGAAAACGAACATATGCCAAAATAGATATCGATTCGAAGGTCAAGATCCTCAACATTGCATCCACATGTCTAATAAGAGATAAGAACACTTTTTAAAAAATCTCAAACCCAAAAAAGTAAAGAAATGCCCCAAATAGCCCCAAACTACCCACCCGAGCTGGTTTAAATCTAAAATAAACAAATCCCAAAATAGGTATCGATTCGACGGTCACGACCCCCGACATCTCATCCATACATCCAATAAAAGATAAGGACACTTTTTGGAAAATACGAAACCCAAAAACGTTTAGATATTCCCCCAAATAACCCCAAATGACCCACCCCGTCTGGTTTAAATCGAAATTGAACATATGTCGAAATAGGTATCGATTCGAAGGTCAGGACCCCCAACATCGCATCCACACATCTAATAAGCGCTAAGGAAATTTTTTAGAAAATACCTAACCCAAAAAAAGTACAGAAATGACCCCAAATAACCCCAAACGACCCACCCGGTCTGGTGTAAATAAAAAATGAACATATGCCAAAATAGGTATCGATTCGAAGGTCAAGATCCTCAACATTGCATCCACATGTCTAATAAGAGATAAGAACACTTTTTAGAAAATCTCAAACCCAAAAAAGTACTAAAATGCCCCAAATAGCCCCAAACTACCCGAGCTGGTTTAAATAAAAAATGAACATATCCCAACATAGGTATTGATTCGAAGGTCACGACCCCCGACATCGCATCCACACATCTAATAAGAGATAAGGACACTTTTAGAAAATACCAAACCAAAAAAGTTTAGATATTCCCCAAAATAACCCAAATGACCCACCCCGTCCTGGTTTAAACCGAAATTGAACATATGCCGAAATAGGTATCGATTCGACAGTCACGACCCTCAACATCGCATCCACACGTCTAATAAGGGCTAAGGAAACTTTTTAGAAAATACCTAACCCAAAAAAGTACAGAAATGCCCCCAAATAACCCCAAACGACCCACCCGGTCTGGTTTAAACCAAAAATAAACATATGCCAAAATAGGTATCGATTCGAAGGTCAAGATCCTCAACATTGCATCCTCATGTCTAATAAGAGATAAGAACACTTTTTAGAAAATCTCAAACCCAAAAAAGTACAGAAATGCCCCAACTAGCCCCAAACTGCCCGAGCTAGTTTAAATAAAAAATGAACATATCCAAACATAGGTATTGATTCATAGGTCACGACCTCCGACATCGCATCCAGACATCTAATAAGATATAAGGACACTTTTTAGAAAATACCAAACCAAAAAAAGTTTAGATATTCCCCCAAATAACCCAAATGACCCACCCCGTCTGGTTTAAACCGAAATTCAGCATATGCTGAAATAGGTATCGATTCGAAGGTCACAACCCTCAACATCGCATCCACACGTCTAATATGAGCTAAGGAAACTTTTTAGAAAATTGCTAACCCAGAAAAGTACAGAAATCCCCCCAAATAACCCCAAACGACTCACCCGATCTGGTGTAAATAAAAAATGAACATATGCCCAAATAGGTATCGATTCGATGGTCAAGATCCTCAACATTGCATCCACATGTCTAATAAGAGATAAGAACACTTTTTAGAAAATCTCAAACCCAAAAAAGTACAGAAATGCCCCAAATAGCCCCAAACTACCCGAGCTGGTTTAAATAAAAAATGAACATATCCCAACATAGGTATTGATTCGAAGGTCACGACCCCCGACATCGCATCCACACATCTAATAAGAGATAAGGACACTTTTTAGAAAATACCAAACCAAAAAAAGTTTAGATATTCCCCAAAATAACCCAAATGACCCACCCCGTCTGGTTTAAACCGAAATTGAACATATGCCAAAATAGGTATCGATTCGACAGTCACGACCCTCAACATCGCATCCACACGTCTAATAAGAGCTAAGGAAACTTTTTAGAAAATACCTAACCCAAAAAAGTACATAAATGCCCCCAAATAACCCCAAACGACCCACCCGGTCTGGTTTAAACCAAAAATAAACATATGCCAAAATAGGTATCGATTCGAAGGTCAAGATCCTCAACATTGCATCCTCATGTCTAATAAGAGATAAGAACACTTTTTAGAAAATCTCAAACCCAAAAAAGTACAGAAATGCTCCAAATAGCCCCAAACTGCCCGAGCTGGTTGAAATCAAAAATGAACATATCCCAACATAGGTATTGATTCGTAGGTCACGACCTCCGACATCGCATCCACACATCTAATAAGATATAATGACACTTTTTAGAAAATACCAAACCAAAAAAAGTTTAGATATTCCCCCAAATAACCCAAATGACCCACCCCGTCTGGTTTAAACCGAAATTGAACATATGCCGAAATAGGTATCAATTCGAAGGTCACGACCCTCAACATCGCATCCACACGCCTAATATGAGCTAAGGAAACTTTTTAGAAAATTGCTAAGCCAGAAAAGTACAGAAATGCCCCCAAATAACCCCAAACGACCCACCCGGTCTGGTGTAAACCAAAAATGAACATATGCCAAAATAGGTATCGATTCGAAGGTCAAGATCCTCAACATTGCATCCACGTGTCTAATAAGAGATAAGAACACTTTTTAGAAAATTTCAAACCCAAAAAAGTACAGAAATGCCCCAAATAGCCCCAAACTACACGAGCTGGTTTAAATCGAAAATGAATATATCCCAACATAGGTATTGATTCGAAGGTCACGACCCCCGACATCGCATCCACACACATCTAATAAGAGATAAGGACACTTTTTAGAAAATACCAAACCAAAAAAGTTTGGATATTCCCCCAAATAACCCAAATGACCCACCCCGTCTGGTTTAAACGAAATTGAGCATATGCTGAAATAGGTATCGATTGAAGGTCACGACCCTCAACATCGCATCCACACGTCTAATAAGAACTAAGGAAACCTTTTTACAAAATACTTAACCCAAAAAAGTACAGAAATGTCCCCAAATAACCCCAAACGACCCACCCGGTCTGGTGTAAATAAAAAATGAACATATGCCAAAATAGGTATCGATTCGAAGGTCAAGATCCTCAACATTGCATCCACATGTCTAATAAGAGATAAGAACACTTTTTAGAAAATCTCAAACCCAAAAAAGTACAGAAATGCCCCAAATAGCCCCAAACTACCCACCCGAGCTGGTTTAAATCGAAAATGAACATATCCCAACATAGGTATTGATTCGAAGGTCACGACCCCCGACATCGCATCCACACATCTAATAAGAGATAAGGACACTTTTTAGAAAATACCAAACCAAAAAAAGTTTAGATATTCCCCAAAATAACCCAAATGACCCACCCCGTCTGGTTTAAACCGAAATTGAACATATGCCGAAATAGGTATCGATTCGAAGGTCACGACCCTCAACATCGCATCCACACGTCTAATAAGAGCTAAGGAAACCTTTTAGAAAATACCTAACCAAAAAAGTACAGAAATGCCCCCAAAAACATGACCCACCTGGTCTGGTTTAAACCGAAAATGAACATATGCCAAAATAGGTATCGATTCGAAGGTCAAGATCCTCAACATTGCATCCACATGTCTAATAAGAGATAAGAACACTTTTAGAAAATCTCAAACCCAAAAAAAGTAAAGAAATGCCCCAAATAGCCCCAAACTCGCCCGAGCTAGTTTAAATAAAAAATGAACATATCCAAACATAGGTATTGATTCATAGGTCACGACCTCCGACATCGCATCCACACATCTAATAAGATATAAGGACACTTTTTAGAAAATACCAAACCAAAAAAAGTTTAGATATTCCCCCCAAATAACCCCAAATGACCCACCCGGTCTGGTTTAAACCGAAATTGAACATATGCCAAAATAGGTATCGATTCGAAGGTCACGACCCTCAACATCGCATCCACACGTCTAATAAGAGCTAAGGAAACTTTTTAGAAAATACCTAACCCAAAAAAGTACAGAAATGCCCCCAAATAACCCCAAACGACCCACCCGGTCTGGTTTAAATAAAAAATGAACATATGCCAAAATAGGTATCGATTCGAAGGTCAAGATCCTCAACATTGCATCCACATGTCTAATAAGAGATAAGAACACTTTTTAGAAAATCTCAAACCCAAAAAAGTACTAAAATGCCCCAAATAGCCCCAAACTACCCGAGCTGGTTTAAATAAAAAATGAACATATCCCAACATAGGTATTGATTCGAAGGTCACGACCCCCGACATCGCATCCACACATCTAATAAGAGATAAGGACACTTTTTAGAAAATACCAAACCAAAAAAAGTTTAGATATTCCCCAAAATAACCCAAATGACCCACCCCGTCTGGTTTAAACCGAAATTGAACATATGCCAAAATAGGTATCGATTCGACAGTCACGACCCTCAACATCGCATCCACACGTCTAATAAGGGCTAAGGAAACTTTTTAGAAAATACCTAACCCAAAAAAGTACAGAAATGCCCCCAAATAACCCCAAACGACCCACCCGGTCTGGTTTAAACCAAAAATAAACATATGCCAAAATAGGTATCGATTCGAAGGTCAAGATCCTCAACATTGCATCCTCATGTCTAATAAGAGATAAGAACACTTTTTAGAAAATCTCAAACCCAAAAAAGTACAGAAATGCCCCAAATAGCCCCAAACTACCCGAGCTGGTTTAAATAAAAAATGAACATATCCCAACATAGGTATTGATTCGAAGGTCACGACCCCCGACATCGCATCCACACATCTAATAAGAGATAATGACACTTTTTAGAAAATACCAAACCAAAAAAAGTTTAGATATTCCCCCAAATAACCCAAATGACCCACCCCGTCTGGTTTAAACCGAAATTGAACATATGCCGAAATAGGTATCGATTCGAAGGTCACGGCCCTCAACATCGCATCCACACGTCTAATATGAGCTAAGGAAACTTTTTAGAAAATTGCTAACCAAGAAAAGTACAGAAATGCCCCCAAATAACCCCAAACGACTCACCGGATCTGGTGTAAATAAAAAATGAACATATGCCCAAATAGGTATCGATTCGAAGGTCAAGATCCTCAACATTGCATCCACATGTCTAATAAGAGATAAGAACACTTTTTAGAAAATCTCAAATCCAAAAAAGTACAAAAATGCCCCAAATAGCCCCAAACTACCCCCCAGCTGGTTTAAATCGAAAATGAACATATCCCAACATAGGTATTGATTCGAAGGTCACGACCCCCGACATCGCATCCACACATCTAATAAGAGATAAGGACACTTTTTAGAAAATACCAAACCAAAAAAGTTTGGATATTCCCCAAATAACCCAAATGACCCACCCCGTCTGGTTTAAACCGAAATTGAGCATATGCTTGAAATAGGTATCGATTTGAAGGTCACGACCCTCAACATCGCATCCACACGTCTAATAAGAACTAAGGAAACCTTTTAGAAAATACTTAACCCAAAAAAGTACAGAAATGCCCCCAAATAACCCCAAACGACCCACCCGGTCTGGTTTAAACCAAAAATGAACATATGCCAAAATAGGTATCGATTCGAAGGTCAAGATCCTCAACATTGCATCCACATGTCTAATAAGAGATAAGAACACTTTTTAAAAAATCTCAAACCCAAAAAAGTACAGAAATGCCCCAAATAGCCCCGAACTACCCACCCGAGCTGGTTTAAATAAAAAATGAACATATCCCAACATAGGTATTGATTCGAAGGTCACGACCCCCGACATCGCATCCACACATCTAATAAGAGATAAGGACACTTTTTAGAAAATACCAAACCAAAAAAAGTTTAGATATTCCCCAAAATAACCCAAATGACCCACCCCGTCTGGTTTAAACCGAAATTGAACATATGCTGAAATAGGTATCGATTCGAAGGTCACGACCCTCAACATCGCATCCACACGTCTAATAAGAGCTAAGGAAACCTTTTAGAAAATACCTAACCCAAAAAAGTACAAAAATGCCCCCAAATAACCCCAAACGACCCACCCGGTCTGGTTTAAACCAAAAATGAACATATGCCAAAATAGGTATCGATTCGAAGGTCAAGATCCTCAACATTGCATCCACATGTCTAATAAGAGATAAGAACACTTTTTAGAAAATCTCAAACCCAAAAAAGTAAAGAAATGCCCCAAATAGCCCCAAACTACCCACCCGAGCTGGTTTAAATAAAAAATGAACATATCCCAAAATAGGTATCGATTCGAAGGTCACGACCCCCGACATCTCATCCATACATCTAATAAGAGATAAGGACACTTTTTAGAAAATACGAAACCCAAAAACGTTTTGATATTCCCCCAAATAACCCCAAATGACCCACCCCTCTGGTTTAAATCGAAATTGAACATATGTCGAAATAGGTATCGATTCGAAGGTCACGACCCCCAACATCGTATCCACACATCTAATAAGCGCTAAGGAAATTTTTTAGAAAATACCTAACCCAAAAAAGTATAGAAATGACCCCAAATAACCCCAAACGACCCACCCGGTCTGGTTTAAACAAAAAATGAACATATGCCAAAATAGGTATCGATTCGAAGGTCAAGATCCTCAACATTGCATCCACATGTCTAATAAGAGATAAGAACACTTTTTAGAAAATCTCAAACCCAAAAAAGTACTAAAATGCCCCAAATAGCCCCAAACTACCCGAGCTGGTTTAAATAAAAAATGAACATATCCCAACATAGGTATTGATTCGAAGGTCACGACCCCGACATCGCATCCACACATCTAATAAGAGAAAAGGACACTTTTTAGAAAATACCAAACCAAAAAAAGTTTAGATATTCCCCAAAATAACCCAAATGACCCACCCCGTCTGGTTTAAACCGAAATTGAACATATGCCAAAATAGGTATCGATTCGAAGGTCACGACCCTCAACATCGCATCCACACGTCTAATAAGGGCTAAGGAAACTTTTTAGAAAATACCTAACCCAAAAAAGTACAGAAATGCCCCCAAATAACCCCAAACTGCCCGAGCTGGTTTGGTTTAAACCAAAAATAAACATATGCCAAAATAGGTATCGATTCGAAGGTCAAGATCCTCAACATTGCATCCACATGTCTAATAAGAGATAAGAACACTTTTTAGAAAATCTCAAACCCAAAAAGTACGAAATGCCCCAAATAGCCCCAAACGCCCGAGCTGGTTTAAATAAAAAATGAACCTATCAAACATAGGTATTGATTCGTAGGTCACGACCTCCGACATCGCATCCACACATCTAATAAGAGATAATGACACTTTTTAGAAAATACCAAACCAAAAAAAGTTTAGATATTCCCCCAAATAACCCAAATGACCCACCCGGTCTGGTTTAAACCGAAAATGAACATATGCCGAAATAGGTATCGATTCGAAGGTCACGACCCTCAACATCGCATCCACACGTCTAATAAGAGCTAAGGAAACTTTTTAGAAAATACCTAACCCAAAAAAGTACAGAAATGCCCCCAAATAACCCCAAACGACCCACCTGATCTGGTTTAAACCAAAAATGAACATATGCCAAAATAGGTATCGATTCGAAGGTCAAGATCCTCAACATTGCATCCACATGTCTAATAAGAGATAAGAACACTTTTTAGAAAATCTCAAACCCAAAAAAGTACAAAAATGCCCCAAATAGCCCCAAACTACCCACAGCTGGTTTAAATCGAAAATGAACATATCCCAACATAGGTATTGATTCGAAGGTCACGACCCCCGACATCGCATCCACACATCTAATAAGAGATAAGGACACTTTTTAGAAAATACCAAACCAAAAAAAGTTTAGATATTCCCCAAAATAACCCAAATGACCCACCCCGTCTAGTTTAAACCGAAATTGAACATATGCCAAAATAGGTATCGATTCGAAGGTCACGACCCTCAACATCGCATCCACACGTCTAATAAGAGCTAAGGAAACTTTTTAGAAATTACCTAACCCAAAAAATACATTAATGCCCCCAAATAACCCCAAATGACCCACTCGGCCTGGTTTAAACCAAAAATAAACATATGCCAAAATAGGTATCGATTCGAAGGTCAAGATCCTCAACATTGCATCCTCATGTCTAATAAGAGATAAGAACACTTTTTAGATAATTTCAAACCCAAAAAAGTACAGAAATGCCCCAAATAGCCCCAAACTACAGGAGCTGGTTTAAATAAAAAATGAACATATCCCAACATAGGTATTGATTCGAAGGTCACGACCCCCGACATCGCATCCACACACATCTAATAAGAGATAAGGACACTTTTTAGAAAATACCAAACCAAAAAAAGTTTAGATATTCCCCCAAATAACCCAAATGACCCACCCCGTCTGGTTTAAACCGAAATTGAACATATGCTGAAATAGGTATCGATTCGAAGGTCACGACCCTCAACATCGCATCCACACGTCTAATAAGAACTAAGGAAACCTTTTACAAAATACTTAACCCAAAAAAGTACAGAAATGTCCCCAAATAACCCCAAACGACCCACCCGGTCTGGTTTAAACAAAAAATGAACATATGCCAAAATAGGTATCGATTCGAAGGTCAAGATCCTCAACATTGCATCCACATGTCTAATAAAAGATAAGAACACTTTTTAGAAAATCTCAAACCCAAAAAAGTACAGAAATGCCCCCAAATAGCCCCAAACTACCCACCCGAGCTGGTTTAAATAAAAAATGAACATATCCCAAAATAGGTATCGATTCGAAGGTCACGACCCCCGACATCGCATCCACACATCTAATAAGAGATAAGGACCCTTTTTAGAAAATACCAAACCAAAAAAAGTTTAGATATTCCCCCAAAATAACCCAAATGACCCACCCCGTCTGGTTTAAACCGAAATTGAACATATGCCGAAATAGGTATCGATTCGAAGGTCACGACCCTCAACATCGCATCCACACGTCTAATAAGGGCTAAGGAAACTTTTTAGAAAATACCTAACCCAAAAAAGTACAGAAATGCCCCCAAATAACCCCAAACGACCCACCCGGTCTGGTTTAAACCAAAAATAAACATATGCCAAAATAGGTATCGATTCGAAGGTCAAGATCCTCAACATTGCATCCTCATGTCTAATAAGAGATAAGAACACTTTTTAGAAAATCTCAAACCCAAAAAAGTACGTAAATGCCCCAAATAGCCCCAAACCACCCGAGCTAGTTTAAATAAAAATGAACATATCCAAACATAGGTATTGATTCATAGGTCACGACCTCCGACATCGCATCCAGACATCTAATAAGATATAAGGACACTTTTTAGAAAATACCAAACCAAAAAAAGTTTAGATATTCCCCCAAATAACCCAAATGACCCACCCCGTCTGGTTTAAACCGAAATTCAGCATATGCTGAAATAGGTATCGATTCGAAGGTCACAACCCTCAACATCGCATCCACACGTCTAATATGAGCTAAGGAAACTTTTTAGAAAATTGCTAACCCAGAAAGGTACAGAAATGCCCCCAAATAACCCCAAACGACTCACCCGATCTGGTGTAAATAAAAAATGAACATATGCCCAAATAGGTATCGATTCGAAGGTCAAGATCCTCAACATTGCATCCACATGTCTAATAAGAGATAAGAACACTTTTTAGAGAATCATAAACCCAAAAAAGTACAGAAATGCCCCTAAATTACCCCAAACGACCAACCCGGTCAGGTTTAAACTGAAAATGAATATATGCCAAAATAGGCATCGATACGAAGGTCACGACCCTCAACATAGCATCCACACATCTAATAAGTGAAAAGGACACTTTTTAGAAAATCTCAAACCCAAAAAAGTACAGAAATGCCCCCAAATAGCCCCAAACTACCCACCCGAGCTGGTTTAAATCGAAACTAAACATATGCTGAAATAGGTATCGATTTGAAGGTCACGACCCCCGACATCAGATCCACACATCCAATATGAGATAAGGACACTTTTTAGAAAATTCCAAACCCAAAAAAGTTTAGATATTCCCCCAAATAACCCAAAATGACCCACCCAGTTTGGTTTAAACCGTAATTGAACATATTCTGAAATAGGTATCGATTCGAAGGTCACGACCCTCAACAACGCATCCACACGTCTAATAAGAGAAATGGAAATTTTTTAGAAAATACCTAACCCAAAAAAGTATAGAAATGCCCCCAAATAACCCCAAATGACCCACCCGGCCTGGTTTAAACCAAAAATAAACATATGCCAAAATAGGTATCGATTCGAAGGTCAAGATCCTCAACATTGCATCCTCATGTCTAATAAGAGATAAGAACACTTTTTAGAAAATCTCAAACCCAAAAAAGTACAGAAATGCCCCAAATAGCCCCAAACTACCCAAGCTGGTTTAAATCGAAAATGAACATATCCCAACATAGGTATTGATTTGAAGGTCATGACCCCCGACATCGCATCCACACACATCTAATAAGAGATAAGGACCCTTTTTAGAAAATACCAAACCAAAAAAAGTTTAGATATTCCCCCAAATAACCCAAATGACCCACCCCGTCTGGTTTAAACCGAAATTGAACATATGCCGAAATAGGTATCCATTCGAACGTCACGACCCTCAACATCGCATCCACACGTCTAATAAGAGCTAAGGAAACCTTTTAGAAAATACCTAACCCAAAAAAGTACAGAAATGCCTCCAAATAACCCCAAACGACCCACCCGGTTTGGTTTAAACTGAAAATGAACATATGCCAAAATAGGTTTTGATTCGAAGGTCAAGATCCTCAACATTGCATCCACATGTCTAATAAGAGATAAGAACACTTTTTAGAAAATCTCAAACCCAAAAAAGTAAAGAAATGCCCAAAATAGCCCCAAACTACCCACCCGAGCTGGTTTAAATCGAAAATAAACATATCCCAAAATAGGTATCGATTCGAAGGTCACAACCCCCGACATCTCATACATACATCTAATAAGGGATAAGGACACTTTTTAGAAAATACCAAACCCAAAAAAGTTTAGATATTCCCCCAAATGACCCACCCCATCTGGTTTAAACCGAAATTGAACATATGTCGAAATAGGTATTGATTCGAAGGTCACGACCCCCAACATCGCGTCCACACGTCTAATAAGCGCTAAGGAAACTTTTTAGAAAATACCTAACCCAAAAAAGTATAGAAATGCCCCCAAATAACCCCAAACGACCCACCCGGTCTGGTTTAAATCGAAAATGAACATATGCCAAAATAGGTATCGATTCGAAGGTCAAGATCCTCAACATTGCATCCACATGTCTAATAAGAGATAAGAACACTTTTTAGAGAATCATAAACCCAAAAAAGTACAGAAATGCCCCTAAATTACCCCAAACGACCAACCCGGTCAGGTTTAAACTGAAAATGAACATATGCCAAAATAGGCATCGATTCGAAGGTCACGACCCTCAACATAGCATCCACACATCTAATAAGTGAAAAGGACACTTTTTAGAAAATCTCAAACCCAAAAAAGTACAGAAATGCCCCCAAATAGCCCCAAACTACCCACCCGAGCTGGTTTAAATCGAAACTAAACATATGCTGAAATAGGTATCGATTTGAAGGTCACGACCCCCGACATCAGATCCACACATCCAATATGAGATAAGGACACTTTTTAGAAAATTCCAAACCCAAAAAAGTTTAGATATTCCCCCAAATAACCCCAAATGACCCACCCGGTTTGGTTTAAACCGTAATTGAACATATTCCGAAATAGGTATCGATTCGAAGGTCACGACCCTCAACAACGCATCCACACGTCTAATAAGAGAAATGGACACTTTTTAGAAAATACCAAAGCTAAAACAGTACAGAAATGCCCCCAAATAATCCCAAACGATCCACCCGGTCTAGTTTAAACTGAAAATGAACATATGCCAAAATAGGTATCGATTTGAAGGTCACGACCCTCGACATCGCATCCACAAGTCTAATAAGAGATAAGGACACTTTTCAGAAAATACCAAATCCAAAGAAGTACAAAAATGCCCCCAAATAAGCCCAAACGACCCACCCGGTTAGGTTTAAATCTAAAATGAATATATGCCGAAATAGGTATCGATTCGAAGGTCACGACCTTCGGCATCGCATCCACACGTCTCATAAGAGATAAGGAGACTTTTTAGAAAATATCAAACCCAAAAAAGTACAGAAATGCCCCCAAATAACCCCAAACGATCCACCGGCCTGGTATAAATAGAAAATGAACATGTACCGAAATAGGTATCGATTCGAAGGGCACGACCATCAACATTGCATCCACATATCTAATAAGAGATAAGGATACTTTTTAGAGAATCCCAAACCCAAAAAAGTACAGGAATGCCCCCAAATGACCCACTCGGTCAGGTTCGGACCGAACATGAACATATGTCAAAATACGTATCGATTTGAAGGTCACGACCCTCAACATCACATCCACATGTCTAATAAGAGATAAGGACGCTTTTTAGAAAATCCCAAACACAAAAAAGTACAGAAATGCCCGCAAATAACCACAAAGGTCCAACCCGGTCTGGTTTAAATTGAAAATGAACACATGCCGAAATAGGTATCGATTCGAAGGTCTGGACCCTCGACATCGCATCCACACGTCTAATAAGAGTTAAGGAAACTTTTTAGAAGGAACCTAACCCAAGAAAGTAAAGAAATGCCCCCAAATAACCCCAAACGACTAGCCCGGTCTGGTTTAAACCGAAAATCAACATATGCCAAAATAGATATCGATTCGAAGGTCATGATCCACAACATTGCATCCACATGTCTAACAGGAGATAAGAACACTTTTTAGAGAATCCTAAACCCAAAAAAGTACAGAAATGCCCCTAAATAACCCCGAACGACCCACCCGGTCTGGTTTACCTTGAAAATGAACATATGCCAAAATAGGTATCGATTCGAAGGTCACGACCCTCAACATAGCATCCACATGACTAATAAGTGATAAGGACACTTTTTAGAAAATCTCAAACCCAAAAAAGTACGAAAATGTCCCAAATATGCCCAAACTACCCACCCGAGTTGGTTTAAATAGAAAATGAACATATCCCAAAATAGGTATCGATTCGAAGGTCACGACCCCCGACATCTCATCCATACATCTAATAAGAGATAAGGACACTTTCTAGAAAATACCAAACCCAAAAAAGTTTAGATATTCCCCCAAATAACCCCAAAGGACCCACACCGTCTGGTTTAAACCGAAATTGAACATATGTCGAAATAGGTATCGATTCGAAGGTCACGACCCACAACATCACATCCACACGTCTAATAAGAGCTAAGGAAACTTTTTAGAAAATACCTAACCCAAAAAAGTACAGAAATGGCCCAAAATAACCCCAAACAACCCACCCGATCTGGTTTAAACCGAAAATGAACATATGCCAAAATAGGTATCGATTCGAAGGTCAAGATCCTCAACATTGCATCCACATGTCTAATAAGAGATAAGAACACTTTTTAGAGAATCCTAAACCCAAAAAAGTACATAAATGCCCCTAAATAACCCTAAACGACCAACCCGGTCAGGTTTAAACTGAAAATGAACATATGCCAAAATAGGCATTGATTCGAAGGTCACGACCCTCAACATAGCATCCACACGTCTAATAAGTGAAAAGGACACTTTTTAGAAAATCTCAAACCCAAAAAAGTACAGAAATGCCCCCAAATAGCCCCAAACTACCCACCCGCGCTGGTTTAAATCGAAAATGAACATATCCCAAAATAGGTATCGAGTCGAAGATCACGACCCCCGACATCGCATCCACACATCTAAAAAGGGATAAGGACACTTTTTAGAAAATACCAAACCTAAAAAAGTTTAGATATTCCCCGAAATAACCCAAAATGACCCACCTGGTCTGCTTTAAACCGAAATTGAACATATGCCGAAATAGGTATTGATTCGAAGGTCACGACCCTCAACATCGCATCCACACGTCTAATAAGAGATAAGAAAACTTTTTAAAAAATACCTAACCCAAAAAAGTACAGACATGCCCCCAAATAACCCCAAACGACCAACCCAGTCAGGTTTAAACTGAAAATGAACATATGCCAAAATTGGTATGGATTCGAAGGTCACGACCCTCAACATAGCATCCACACGTCTAATAAGTGATAAGGATACTTTTTAGAAAATCTCAAACCCAAAAAATTTCAGAAATGCCCCCAAATAGCCCCAAACCGAGCTGGTTTAAATAAAAAATGAACATATGCCAAAATAGGTATCGATTCGAAGGTCACGACCCCCGACATCAGATCCACACATCCAATAAGAGATAAGGACACTTTTTAGAAAATACCAAACCTAAAAAAGTTTAGATATTCCCCCAAATAACCCAAAATGACCCACCCGGTCTGGTTTAAACCGAAATTGAACATATGTCGAAATAGGTATCGATTCGAAGGTCACGACCCTCAACATCGCATCCACACGTCTAATAAGAGCTAAGGAAACTTTTTTGAAAATACCTAACCTAAAAAAGTACAGAAATGCCCCCAAATAACCCCAAACGACCCACCCGGTCTAGTTTAAACCGAAAATGAACATATGCCAAAATAGGTATCGATTTGAAGGTCACGACCCTCGACAACGCATCCACACATCTAATAAGAGATAAGGACACTTTTTAGAGAATCCCAAACCCAAAAAAGTAGAGGAATGCCCCCAAATAACCCCAAACGACCCTGGCGGTCAGGTTTGGACAAAAAATGAACATATGTCGAAATACGTATCGATTCGAAGGTCACGACCCTCAACATCACATCCACACGTCTAATAAGAGATAAGGACGCATTTTAGAAAATCCCAAACTAAAAAAAGAACAAAAATGCCCGCAAATAACCACAAATGTCCCACCCGATCTGGTTTAAACTGAAAATGAACATATGCCGAAATAGGTATCGATTCGAAGGTCACGACCCTCGACATCGCAACCACACATCTAATAACAGTTAAGGAAACTTTTTAGAAAATACCTAATCCCTAAGAGTACAGAAATGCCCCCAAATAATCCCAAACGACCCACCCGGTCTGGTTTAAACCGAAAATGAACATATGTCGAAATAGGTATCGATTCGAAGGTCATGACCCTCGCCATCGCATCCATACGTCTAATAAGAGATAAGGAAACTTTTTACAAAATACCAAACCCAAAAAAAGTACAGAAATGCCCCCAAATAACCCCAAACGACCCACCCGGTCTGGTTTAAACCGAAAATGAACATATGCCAAAATAGGTATCGATTCGAAGGTCACGACCCTCAACATCGCATCCACATATCTAATAAGAGATACGGACACTTTTTGGGGAACCCCAAACCCAAAAAAGTACAGGAATGCCCCCAAATAATCCCAAACAACCCACCCAGTCAGGTTCAGACCGAAAATGAACATATGTCGAAATACATATCGATTCGAATGTCACGACCCTCAACATCACATCCACATGTCGATTAAGAGATAAGGACGCTTTTTAGAAAATCCCAAACACAAAAAAGTACAGAAATGCCAGCAAATAACCACAAATGTCCAACCCTGTCTGGTTTAAACCGAAAATGAACACATGCCGAAATAGGTATCGATTCTAAGGTTTGGACCCTCATCATCGTATCCCCACGTCTAATAAGAGTTATGGAAACTTTTTAGAAAATACCTAACCACAGAAAGTACAGAAATGCCCCAAAATAACCGCAAACGACCCACCCGGTCTGGTTTAAACCAAAAATGAACATATGCCAAAATAGGTATCGATTCGAAGGTCACGATCCTCAACATTGCATCCACATTTCTAATAGGAGATAAGAACACTTTTTAGAGAATCCTAAACCCAAAAAAGTACAGAAATGCCCTTAAATAACCCCAAACGACCCACCCGGTCTGGTTTAAATTGAAAATGAACATATGCCAAAATAGGTATCGATTCGATGGTCGTGATCCTCAACATAGCATCCACAAGTCTAATAAGTGATAAGGACACTTTTTAGAAAATCTCATACCCAAAAAAGTACAGAAATGCCCCAAATAGCCCCAAACTACCCACCTGAGCTGGGTTAAATCGAAAATGAACATATCCCAAAATAGGTATCGATTCGAAGGTCACGACCCCCGACATCGCATCCACACATCTAATAAGATATAAGAACACTTTTTAGAAAATACCAAACCCAAAAAAGTTTTGATATTCCCCCAAATAACACCAAATGACCCACTCGTTTGGTTTAAACCGAAATTGAACATATGCCAAAATAGGTATCGATTCGAAGGTCACGACCCTCAACATCGCATCCACACGTCTAATAAGAGCTAAGGAAACTTTTTAGAAAATACCTAACCCAAAAAAGTACAAAAATGCCCCCAAATAACCCCAAACGACTCACCCAGTCTAGTTTAAACCGAAAATGAACATATGCCAAAATAGGTATCGATTCGAAGGTCAAGATCCTCAACATTGCATCCACATGTCTAATAAGAGATAAGAACACTTTTTAGAGAATCCTAAACCCAAAAAAGTACAGAAATGCCCCTAAATAACCCCGAACGACCAACCCGGTCAGGTTTTAACCGCAAATGAACATATGCCAAAATAGGTATCGATTCGAAGGTCACAACCCTCGACATCACATACACACGTCTAATTAGAGATAAGGACACTTTTTAGAAAATCCCAAACCCAAAAAAGTACAGAAATGCCCCCAAATAACCCCAAATGACCCACCTGGTCTGGTTTAAACCGAAAATGAACATATGCCAAAATAGGTATCGATTTGAAGGTCACGACCCTCAACATCGCATCCACACGTCTAATAAGAGATGAGGACACTTTTTAGAAAATACCAAACCCAAAAAAGTTTAGAAATGCCCCCAAATAACCCCAAATGACCCACCCAGTCTGGTTTAAATCGAAAATGAACATATGCCAAAATAGGTATCGATTCGAAGGTCACGACCCTCAACATTGCATCCACACGTCTAATAAGAGTTAAGGAAACTTTTTAGAAAATACCTAACCCAAAAAAGTAAAGAAATGCCCCCAAATAACCCCAAACGACCAGCCCGGTCTGGTTTAAACCGAAAATGAACATATGCCAAAATAGATATCGATTCCAAGGTCAAGATCCTCAGCATTGCATCCACATGTCTAATAAGAGATAAGAACACTTTTTAGAAAATCTCAAACCCAAAAAAGTAAAGAAATGCCCCAAATAGCCCCAAACTACCCACCCGAGCTGGTTTAAATCGAAAATGAACATATCCCAAAATAGGTATCGATTCGAAGGCCACGACCCCCGACATCTCATCCATACATCTAATAAGAGATAAGGACACTTTTTAGAAAATACCAAACCAAAAAACTTTAGATATTCCCCCAAATAACCCCAAATGACCCACCCCGTCTGGTTTAAATCGAAATTGAACATATGTCGTAATAGGTATCGATTCGAAGGTCACGACCCTCAACATCGCATCCACACGTCTAATAAGAGCTAAGGAAAGTTTTTTGAAAATACCTAACCCAAAAAAGTACAAAAATGCCCCCAAATAACCCCAAACGACTCACCCGGTCTAGTTTAAACTGAAAATGAACATATGCCAAAATAGGCATCGATTCGAAGGTCACGACCATCAACATAGCATCCACACGTCTAATAAGTGAAAAGGTCACTTTTTAGAAAATCTCAAACCCAAAAAAGTACAGAAATGCCCCCAAATTGCCCCAAACTACCCAGCCGAGGTGGTTTAAATCGAAACTGAACATATCCTGAAATAGGTATCAATTCGAAGGTCACGACCCCCGACATCAGATCCACACATCCAATAAGAGATAAGGACACTTTTTAGAAAATACCAAACCCAAAAAAGTTTAGATATTCCCCCAAATAACATCAAATGACCCACCCGGTCTGGTTTAAACCGTAATTGAACATATGCCGAAATAGGTATCGAATCGAAGGTCACGACCCTCAACAACGCATTCACACGTCTAATAAGAGATATGGACACCTTTTAGAAAATACAAAAGCTAAAAAAGAACAGAAATGCCCCCAAATAATCCTAAACGATCCACCTGGTCTAGTTTAAACTGAAAATGAACATATGCGAAAATAGGTATCGATTTGAAGGTCACGACCCTCGACATCGTATCCACACGTCTAATAAGAGATAAGGACACTTTTCAAACAATACCAAATCCAAAAAAGTACAAAAATGCCCCCAAATAACCCCAAACGACCTACCCGGTTAGGTTTAAATCTAAAATGAACATATGCCGAAATAGGTATCGATTCGAAGGTCACGACCCTCAACATTGCATCCACACGTCTAATAAGAGATAAGGACACTTTTAAGAGAATCCCAAACCCAAAAATGTACAGAAATGCCCCCAAATGACCCACCCGGTCTTGTTTAAATCGAAAATAAACATATGCCTAAATAGGTATTGATTCGAAGGTCACGACCTTCCACATCGCATCCACACGTCTTATAAGAGATAAGGAGACTTTTTAGAAAATATCAAACCCAAAAAAGTACAGAAATGCCCCAAAATAACCCCAAACGACCCACCGGTCTGGTATAAATCAAAAATGAACATGTACCAAAATAGGTATCGATTCGACGGGCACGACCTTCAACATTGCATCCACATATCTAATAAGAGATAAGGATATTTTTTAGAGAATCCCAAACCCAAAAAAGTACAGGAATGCCACCAAATAACCCCAAATGACCCACCCGGCTAGGTTCGGACCGAAAATGAACATATGTCAAAATATGTATCGATTTGAAGGTCACGACCCTCAACATCACATCCACATGTCTAATAAGAGATAAGGACGCTTTTTAGAAAATCCCAAACACAAAAAAGTACAGAAATGCCCGTAAATAACCACAAATGTCCAATCCGATCTGGTTTAAATCGAAAATGAACACATGCCGAAATAGGTATCGATTCGAAGGTCTGGACCCTCAACATCGCATCCACACGTCTAATAAGAGTTAAGGAAACTTTTTAGAAGGTACCTAACCCAAGAAAGTAAAGAAATGCCCCCAAATAACCCCAAACGACTAGCTCGGTTAGGTTTAAACCGAAAATGAACATATGCCAAAATAGATATCGATTCGAAGGTCATGATCCTCAACATTGCATCCACATGTCTAATAGGAGATAAGAACACTTTTTAGAAAATCTCAAACCCAAAAAAGTACGGAAATGCCCCCAAATAGCCCCAAACTACCTTCCCGAGCTGGTTTAAATCGAAAATAAACATATCCCAAAATAGGTATCGATTCGAAGGTCACGACCCCCGACATCTCATCCATACATCTAATAAGAGATAAGGACACTTTTTAGAAAATACCAAACCCAAAAAAGTTTAGATATTCCCCCAAATAACCCCACCCCGTCTGGTTTAAACCGAAATTGAACGTATGTCGAAATAGTTATCAACATCGCATCCACACGTCGAATAGGAGCTAAGGAAACTTTTTAGAAAATACCTAACCCAAAAAAGTACAGAAATGCCCCTAAATAACCCCAAACAACCCACCCGGTCTGGTTTAAACCGAAAATGAACATATGCCAAAATAGGTATCGATTCGAAGGTCAAGATCCTCAACATTGCATCCACATGTCTAATAAGAGATAAGAACACTTTTTAGAGAATCCTAAACCCAAAAAAGTACAGAAATGCCACTAAATAACCCCAAACGACCAACCCGGTCAGGTTTAAACTGAAAATGAACATATGCCAAAATAGGCATCGATTCGAAGGTCACGACCCTCAACATAGCATCCACACGTCTAATAAGTGAAAAGGACACTTTTTAGAAAATCTCAAACCCAAAAAAGTACAGAAATGCCCCCAAATAGCCCAAAACTACCCACCCGCGCTGGTTTAAATCGAAAATGAACATATCCCAAAATAGGTATTGATTCGAAGATCACGACCCCCGAAATCGCATCCACACATCTAATAAGAGATAAGGACACTTTTTAGAAAATACCAAACCTAAAAAAGTTTAGATATTCCCCCAAATAACCGAAAATGACCAACCCGGTCTGGTTTAAACCGAAATTGAACATATGCCGAAATAGGTATCGATTCGAATGTCACGACCCTCAACATCGCATCCACACGTCTAATAAGAGATAAGAAAACTTAATAGAAAATACCTAACCCAAAAAAGTAGTGGCATGCCCCCAAATAACCCCAAACGACCAACCCGGTCAGGTTTAAACTGAAAATGAACATATGCCAAAATAGGTATGGATTCGAAGGTCGCGACCCTCAACATAGCATCCACACGTCTAATAAGTGATAAGGATACTTTTTGGAAAATCTCAAACCCAAAAAAGTACAAAAATGCCCCCAAATAGCCCCAAACTACCAACCTGAGCTGGTTTAAATCGAAAATGAACATATGCCGAAATAGGTATCGATTCGAAGGTCACGACCCCCGACATCGCATCCACACATCTAATAAGAGATAAGGACACTTTTTAGAAAATACCAAACCCAAAAAAGTTTAGATATTCCCCCAAATAACCCCAAATGACCCACCCGGTCTGGTTTAAACCGAAATTGAACATATGCCGAAATAGGTATTGATTCGAAGGTCACGACCCTCAACATCGTATCCACACGTCTAATAAGAGATAAGAAACTTTTTAGAAAATACCTAACCCAAAAAAGTACAGACATGTCCCCAAATAACCCCAAACGACCAACCCGGTCAGGTTTAAACTGAAAATGAACATATGCCAAAATAGGTATGGATTCGAAGGTCACGACCCTCGACATAGCATCCACACGTCTAATAAGTGATAAGGATACTTTTCAGAAAATCTCAAACCCAAAAAGTACAGAAATGCCCCCAAATAGCCCCAAACTACCAACCCGAGCTGGTTTAAATAAAAAATGAACATATGCCGAAATAGGTATCGATTGGAAGGCCACGACCCCCGACATCAGATCCACACATTCAAAAAGAGATAAGGACACTTTTTAGAAAATACCAAACCCAAAAAAGTTTAGATATTCCCCCAAATAACCCCAAGTGACCCACCCGGTCTGGTTTAAACCGAAATTGAACATTTGCCGAAATAGGTATCGATTCAAAGGTCACGACCCTCAACATCGCATCCACATGTCTAATATGAGATATGGACATTTTTTAGAAAATACCAAACCCAAAAAGTATAGAAATGCCCCTAAATAATCCTCCAAACGACCCACCCGTTCTGGTTCAAATAAAAAATGAACATATGCCAAAATAGGTATCGATTCGAAGGTCACGACCCTCGACATCACATCCACATGTCTAATAAGAGATAAGGACACTTTTTAGAGAAAACTTAACCCAAAAAAGTTTAGAAATGCCCCCAAATAACCCCAAATGACCCACCCGGTCTGGTTTAAATAAAAAATGAACATATGCCAAAATAGGTATCGATTCGAATGTCATGACCCTCAACATCACATCCACACGTCTAATAATAGATAAGGACACTTTTTAGAGAATCCCAAACCCAAAAAAGTACAGAAATGCCCCTAAATAGCTACAAACGACCCAGCCGGTCTGTTTCTGACCAGAAATGAACATATGTCGAAATACGTATTGATTTGAAGGTCACAACCCTCAACATCAAATCCACACGTCTAATAAGGGAGAAAATACCAAACCCAAAAAAGTACAGAAATGCCCCCAAATAACCCCAAACGACCCACCCGGTCTGGTTTTAACCGCAAATGAACATATGCCAAAATAGGTATCGATTCGAAGGTCACGACCCACGACATCGCATCCACACGTCTAATAAGTGATAAGGATGCTTTTTGGAAAATACCTAACCCAAAAAAATACGTAAATGTCCCCAAATAACCCCAAACGACCCACACGATCAGGTTTAAAACAAAAATGAACATATGCCAAAATAGGTATCGAATCGAAGGTCACGACCCTACACATTGCATCCACATGTCTAATTAGAGACAAGGACACTTTTTAAAACTACTTAACCCAAAAAAGTACAAAAATGCCCCCAAATAACCCCAAATGACCCACTCGGTCTGGTTTAAACCAAAAATGAACATATGCAGAAATGGGTATCGATTCGAAGGTCATGACCCTCAACATCGCATCCACATGTCTAATAAGAGATAATGACACTTTTTAGAGAATCCCAACCCCAAAAAAGTATAGAAATGCCCCCAAATAACCACAAACGACCCAGCCAGTCTGGTTCTGACCAAAAATGAAGATATGTCGAAATCGTATTGATTCGAAGGTCACAACCCTCATTATCAAATCCACACGTCTAATAAGTTATAAGGACACTTTTTAGAAAATACCAAACCCAAAAAAGTACAGAAATGCCCCCAAATAACCCCTTACGACCAACTCGGTCTGTTCTAAATCGAAAATGAACATATGCCAAAATAGGTATCGATTTGAAGGTCACGACCCTCGACATCGCATCCACACATCTAATAAGAGATATGCACAGTTTTTAGAAAATACCAAACCCAAAAAAGTACAGAAATGCCCCCAAATAACCCCAAATGACCCACCCAGTCTGGTTTAAACCGAAAATGAACATTTACCGAATTAGGTATCGATTAGAAGGTCACGAACCTCAAAATCACATCCACACGTCTAATAAGTGATAAGGACACTTTTTACAGAATTCCAAGCCCAAAAAAGTATGGAAATGCCTCAAAATTACCCCAAACGACCCACCTGGTCTAGTGTAAACCGAAAACAAACATACGTCCAAATCGGTATCGATTCGAAGGTCACGACCCTCGACATTGAATCCACACGTCTAATAAGAGATAAGGACACTTTTTAGAAAATACCAAACCCAAAAAAGTACAGAAATGCCCCCAAATAACCCCAAACGACCCACCCGGCCTGGTTTAAAGAGAAAATGAACAGATGCCGAAATAGGTATCGATTATTGGTCATGACCCTCAACATCTCATCCACACGTCTAATAAGAGATAAGGACACTTTTTAGAAAATACCAAACCCAAAAAAGTACAGAAATGCCCCCCAATAACCCCAAACGACCCACCCGTTCTGGTTTGAATCGAAAATGAACATATGCAAAAAAAGATATTGATTCGAAGGTCACGACCCTCAACATTACAACCACACACGTCTAATAAGAGATAAGGAAAATTTTTAGAGAATCCCAAACCTGAAAAAGTACAGAAATTCCCCCAAATAACCGCCAACGACACACCCGGTCTGGTTTAAACCGAAAATGAACATGTGACAAAATAGGTATCGATTCAAAGCTCATGACCCTCAACATCGCATCCACACGTCTAATAATAGATAAGAACACTTTTTAGAAAATCCCAAACCCAAAAAAGTTTAGAAATGCCCCTAAATAGCCACAAACGACCTAGCCAGTCTAGTTTTGACCAGAAATGAACATATGTCGAAATACGTATTGATTCGAAGGTCACAACCCTCAACATCAAATCCACACGTCTAATAAGGGATAAGGACACTTTTTAGAAAATACCAAACCCAAAAAAGTATAGAAATGCTCCCAAATAACCCCAAACGACCAACCCGGTCTGGTTTTAATAGAAAAAGAACATATGCCGAAATAGGTATCGATTTGAAGGTCATGAGCCTCAACATCGCATCCACACATCTAATAAGAGATAAGGATGCTTTTTAGAAAATACCAAACCCAAAAAAGTACGTAAATGTCTCCAAATAACCCCAAATGACCCACACAATCAGGTTTAAACCGAAAATGAACATAGGCCAAAATAGGTATCGAATCGAAGGTCACGACCCTAGACATCGCATCCACACGTCCAATAAGAGATATGGACACTTTCAAGAAAATACCAAACCCAAAAAAGTATAGAAATGCCCCCAAATAACCGCAAACGACCCACCTGCTCTGGTTTGAACAAAAAATGAACATATGCCAAAATAGGTATCGATTCGAAGGTCACGACCCTCAACATTGCATCCACACACGTCTAATAAGAGACAAGGACACTTTTTAGAGAATCCCAAACCTAAAAAAGTACAGAAATGCCCCCAAATAACCCCCAACAACACACACGGTCTGGTTTAAACTGAAAATGAACATATGCCAAAATAGGTATCGATTCGAAGGTCATGACCCTCAACATTGCATCCACACGTCTAATAAGAGATAAGGACACTTTTTAAAAAATACCAAACCCAAAAAAGTATAGAAATGCCCGCAAATAACCCCAAACGATCCACCTGGTCTGGTTTAAATCGAAAATGAACATATGTCAAAATAGGTATCGATTCAAAGGTCACGACCATCAACATCGTATCCACACATCTAATAAGAGATAAGGACAGTTTTTAGAGAATCCCAAACCCAAAAAACTACAGAAATGCCCCCAAATAACCCCAAATGACCCACCCAGTCTGGTTTAAATCAAAATGAACATATACCGAATTAGGTATCGATTAGAAGGTCCCGACCCTCAAAATCGCATCCACAAGTCTAATAAGTGATGAGGACACTTTTTGGAAAATGCCAATCCCAAAAAAGTATAGAAATTCCCGTAAATAACCCTGAACTACCTACGCGGTCTGGTTTAAACCGAAAATAAACATATGTCAAAATAGATATCAATTCGAAGGTCAGGACCCCCTACATCGCATCCACACGTCTAATAAGAGATAAGGAGACTTTTTAGAAAATACCAAACCCAAAAAAGTATAGAAATGCCCCCAAAGAACCCCAAACGACCAACCCGGTCAGGTTTTAACCGCAAATGAACATATGCCAAAATAGGTATCGATTCGAAGGTCACAACCCTCGACATCACATACACACGTCTAATTAGAGATAAGGACACTTTTTGGAAAATACTAAACCCAAAAAAGTTTACAAATGACTCCAAATAACCCCAAATGACCCACCCGGTCTAGTTTAAACCAAAAATGAACATATGCCGAAATAGGTATCGATTAGAAGGTCACGATCCTCGACATCGCATCCACACGTCTAATAAGAGGTAAGGACACTTTTTAGAAAATACCAAACCCAAAAAAATACAGAATTGCCCCCAAATAAACCCAAACGACCCACCCAGTCAGGTTTAAACCGAAAATGAACATATGCCAAAATGGGTATCGATTCGAAGGTCATGACCGTCAACATTGAATCCACACGTCTAATAAGAGATAAGGATACTTTTTAGAGAATTCCAAACCCAAAAAAGTACTGAAATGCCCAAAAATAACCCCAAAAGACCCACCCGGTCTGGTTTAAACAAAAAATGAACATATGCCGAAATAGGTATCGACTCGAAGGTCACAACCCTCGACATTCCATCCACACGTCTAATAAGAGTTAAGGACACTTTGTAGAAAATACCAAACCCAAAAAAGTACAGAAATGCCCCCAAATAACCCCGAACGACCCACCCAGTCTGGTTTAAATCGAAAATAAACATATGCCAAAATAGGTATCGATTCGAAGGTCACAACCCTCGACATCACATACACACGTCTAATTAGAGATAAGGACACTTTTTGGAAAATACTAAACCCAAAAAAGTTTACAAATGACTCCAAATAACCCCAAATGACCCACCCGGTCTAGTTTAAACCAAAAATGAATATATGCCGAAATAGGTATCGATTAGAAGGTCACGATCCTCGACATCGCATCCACACGTCTAATAATAGGTAAGGACACTTTTTAGAAAATACCAAACCCAAAAAAATACAGAATTGCCCCCAAATAAACCCAAACGACCCACCCAGTCAGGTTTAAACCGAAAATGAACATATGCCAAAATGGGTATCGATTCGAAGGTCATGACCGTCAACATTGAATCCACACGTCTAATAAGAGATAAGGATACTTTTTAGAGAATTCCAAACCCAAAAAAGTACTGAAATGCCCAAAAATAACCCCAAAAGACCCACCCGGTCTGGTTTAAACAAAAAATGAACATATGCCGAAATAGGTATCGACTCGAAGGTCACAACCCTCGACATTCCATCCACACGTCTAATAAGAGTTAAGGACACTTTTTAGAAAATACCAAACCCAAAAAAATACAGAAATGCCCCTAAATGACCCCGAACGACCCACCCAGTCTGGTTTAAATCGAAAATAAACATATGCCAAAATAGGTATCGATTCGAAGGTCACAACCCTCGACATCACATACACACGTCTAATTAGAGATAAGGACACTTTTTGGAAAATACTAAACCCAAAAAAGTTTACAAATGACTCCAAATAACCCCAAATGACCCACCCGGTCTAGTTTAAACCAAAAATGAATATATGCCGAAATAGGCATCGATTAGAAGGTCACGATCCTCGACATCGCATCCACACGTCTAATAATAGGTAAGGACACTTTTTAGAAAATACCAAACCCAAAAAAATACAGAAATGCCCCCAAATAAACCCAAACGACCCACCCAGTCAGGTTTAAACCGAAAATGAACATATGCCGAAATGGGTATTGATTCGAAGGTCACGACCGTCAACATTGAATCCACACGTCTAATAAGAGATAAGGATACTTTTTAGAGAATTCCAAACCCAAAAAGGTACTGAAATGCCCAAAAATAACCCCAAAAGACCCACCCGGTCTGGTTTAAACAAAAAATGAACATATGCCAAAATAGGTATCGACTCGAAGGTCACAACCCTTGACATTGCATCCACCCGTCTAATAAGAGTTAAGGACACGTTGTAGAAAATACCAAACCCAAAAAAGTACAGAAATGCCCCCAAATAACCCCGAACGACCCACCTGGTCTGATTTAAACCAAAATTGAACATATGCTGAAATAGGTATCGATTCGGAGGTCACGACCCTCAACATCGCATCCACACCTCTAATAAGAGATAAGGATACTTTTTAGAAAATATCAAACCCAAAAAAGTACAGAAATGCCCCCAAATAACCCCGAACAACCCACCTGGTCTGGTTTGAACAAAAAATGAACATATGCCAAATTAGGTATCGATTCGAAGGTCATGACCCTCAACATTGCATCCACACATGTCTAATAAGAGATAAGGACACTTTTTAGAGAATCCCAAACCTAAAAAAGTACAGAAATGCCCCCAAATAACCCCCAACAACACACACGGTCTGGTTTAAACAAAAAATGAACATTTGCCAAAATAGTTATCGACTCGAAGGTCATGACCCTCAACATCGCATCCACACGTCTAATAAGAGATAATGACACTTTTTAGAAAATACCAAACCCAAAAAAGTATAGAAATGCCCGCAAATAACCCCAAACGACCCACCCGGTCTGGTTTAAAATCGAAAATGAACATATGTCAAAATAGGTATCGATTCGAAGGTCACGACCATCAACATCGCATCCACACATCTGATAAGAGATAATGACACTTTTTAGAGAATCCCAAACCGAAAAAATATAGAATTACCGCCAAATAACCCTAAACGACCCACCCAGTCTGCTTTAAATTGAAAATGAACATATGCCAAAAGAGGTATCGATACGAAGGTCACGACCCTCAACATCGCATCCACACATCTAATAAGTGATAATGACACTTTTTAGAAAATGCCAAACCCTAAAAAGTACAGAAGTACCACCAAATAACCCAGAACGACCATCCCGGTCTAGTTTAAACCGAAAATGAACATTTATTGAAAGAGGTATCGATACGAAGGTCACGACCCTCAACATCGTATCCACACATCTAAGAATAGATAAGGAAACTTTTTAAAAAATACCATACCTAAAAAAGTACAAAAATGCTCCCAAATAACACCAAATGACCCACCCGGTCTAGTTTAAACCAAAAATGAATATATATCGATATAGGTATCGATTTGAAGGTCACGACCCTCAAAATCGTATCCACACGTCTAATAAGGGTTAAGGACACTTTTTAGAAAATACAAAACCCAAAAAAGTACAGAAATGCCCCCAAATAACCCCAAACGACCAACCCGATCTGGTTTGAATCGAAAATGAACATATGTCGAAATAGGTATCAATTCGAAGGTCAGGACCCTCTACATCGCATCCACCCATCTAATAAGAGATAAGGAGACTTTTTAGAAAATACCAAACCCAAAAAAGTACAGAAATGCCCCAAAAGAACCCCAAATGACCCACCTAGTCTGGTTTAAATCGAAAATGAAAATTTGCCAAAATAGGTATCGATTAGAAGGTCACGACCCTCGACATCACATCCACACGTCTAATAAGAGATAATAAGGACACTTTTTAGAAAATACTAAACCCAAAAAAGTTTAGAAATGACTCCCAATAACCCCAAATGACCCACCCGGTCTGGTTTAAACCGAAAATGAACATATGCCGAAATAGGTATCGATTCGAAGGTCACGATCCTCGACATCGCATCCACACGTCTAATAATAGGTAAGGACACTTTTTAGAAAATACCAAACCCAAAAAAGTACAAAAATGCCCCCAAATAACCCCAAACGACCCACCCAGCTAGGTTTAAACCGAAAATGAACATATGCCGAAAGGGGTATCGATTTGAAGGTCACGACCGTCAACATTGCATCCACATGTCTAATAAGAGATAAGGATACTTTTTAGAGAATACCAAACCGAAAAAAGTACTGAAATGCCCCAAAATAACCCCAAACGACCCACCCGGTTTAGTTTAAATCGAAAATGAACATATGCCGAAATAGGTATCGATTCGAAGGTCACAACCCTTGACATCGCATCCACACGTCTAATAAGAGTTAAGGACACTTTGTACAAAATACCAAACCCAAAAAAGTACAGAAATGCCCCAAAATAACCATAAACGTCCCACCCGATCTAATTTAAACCGAAATTGAACATATGCTGAAATAGGTCTCGATTCAGAGGTCATGACCCTCAACATCGCATCCACACGTCTAATAAGAGATAAGGATACTTTTTAGTAAATACCAAACCCAAAAAAGTGCAGAAATGCCCCCAAATAACCCCGAACGACCCACCCGATCTGGTTTGAACCGAAAATGAACATATGCCAAAATAGGTATTAATTCGAAGGTCACGACCCTCAACATTGCATCCACACACGTCTAATAAGAGATAAGGGCCCTTTTAGAGAATCCCAAACCTATAAAAGTACAGAAATGCTGCCAAATAACCCCCAACGACACACCCGGTCTGGTTTAAACCGAAAATGTACGTATGCTAAAATAGGTATCGATTCGAAGGTCACGACCCTCAACATCGCATCCACACCTCTAATAAGAGATAAGGACACTTTCTAGAAAATTCCAAACCCAAAAAAGTACAGAAATGCCCCCAAATTACCCCAAACGACCCACCCAGTCTGGTTTAAATAAAAAATGAACAAATATTGAAATAGGTATCGATTCGAAGGTCACGACCATCAACATCGCATCAACGTCTAATAAGAGATAAGGACACTTTTTACAGAATCCCAAACCCAAAAAAGTACAGAAATTCCCCCAAATAACCCCAAATGTCCCACCCGGTCTGGTTTAAACAAAAAATGAACATATCCCGAATTAGGTATCGATTCGAAGGTCACGACCCTCAAAATCGCATCCACACGTATAATAAGTGATAAGGACACTTTTTAGAAAATACCAAACCCTAAAAAGTATAGAATTACTACCAAATAACCCCGAACGACCCACCCTGTCTGGTTTAAACCGAAAATGAACATATGCCGAAAGAGGTATTGATACGAAGGTCACCACCCTCAACATCGCATCCACATGTCTAAGAATAGATAAGGAAACTTTTTAGAAAATACCAAACCCAAAAAAGTACATAAACGCCCCAAAATAACCCCAAATGACCCACCCGGTCTAGTTGAAACCAAAAATGAATATATATCAAAATAGGTGTTGATTCGAAGGTTATGACCCTCAAAATCGCATCCACATGTCTAATAGGGGATAAGGAAACCTTTTAGAAAATACCAAACCCAAAAAAGTACAGAAATGCCCCCAAATAACCCCAAACGACCCACTCGGTCTAGTTTGAACCAAAAATGAACATATATCGAAATAGATATCGATTTGAAGGTCAGGACCCTCGACATCGCGTCCACACGTCTAATAAGAGATAAGGAGACTTTTTAGAAAATACCAAACCCAAAAAAGTACAGAAATGCCCCTAAATAACCCCCAATGACCCACCCGGTTTGGTTTAAATTGAAAATGAACATATGCCGAAATAGGTATCGATTCGAAGGTCGTGACCCTCAACATCGTATCCACACATCTAATAAGAGATAAGGATACTTTTTAGAAAACACCAAACCCAAAAAAATACAGAAATGCCCCTAAATAACCCCAAACGACCGACTCGGTCTGGTTTAAACCGAAAATGAACATATGCCAAAATAGGTATCGATTCGAAGGTCACGACCCTCGACATCACGTCCACACATCTAATAAGAGATATGGGCACTTTTTAAAAAATACTTAACCCAAAAAAGTATAGAAATGCCCCCAAATAACCCCAAATGACCCACCTGGTCTGGTTTAAACTGAAAATGAACATATGTCAAAATAGGTATCGATTCGAAGGTCACGACCCTCAACATCACATCCACACGTCTAATAAGACATAATGACACTTTTTAGAGAATCCCAAACCCAAAAAAGTACAGAATTGCCCCCAAATAACCACAAACGACCCTGCCGTTCTGACCACAAATGAACATATGTAGAAATATGTTTTTTATTTATTTATTTATTTATTTATTTTTTTATATAAGTAAGATTTGTATTACTAAGAAAAGAAAAATGTACAAAGAAAGGCATCCTTTAAGAACCCAAAAACGGGGAAAAGGACCCTAAGCATGATAGGACAGACCCTATCAAACAGCAGGGAGAAAGAAAACCCCTAAGGCTACATCCTATAATAGGTTACCAACTCTTTATCTTTCTTTATGAGAATGGTCAGCTCCAGAGGGAAAGACTGAGGCTCCAAATAGGTTCCAGAGGGGTCAGTAGGGAGGGAAGCCATGAAATCTGCGGGCTGGTTCTGTTCTTTCCAAACATGAACAAATTCTTTAGACCTCAGCAGCCTAAACTTAGAGAGGTTCTTACTTTTCAAAGTAAGGATTTGCCAGGGCCTAGTGATCTGCCCATTCAAAATGTCGACGGCCAGCTTCGAATCTAACCTAACTGAAACATCATACAAGCCCTTCTCGATACAAAGGGAAATTCCTTTGTAAATAGCCTTAAGCTCCATGGACAGCACCGAAAGATCTTCCCCTAGACCAGCATAGGCAGCTATGGGGTCCCCACATCCATCACGAATGAGGCCCCCAAAGCTTGCTTTGTCATCTTCAAGAGACCCATCACAATGGAGAGCAACCATATTCGGATTAGGGGCAAACCAAGAGCAGGCCTTTGGAATTCAAGCAGCCCAATGAACTTGAAGACCCCATTTGGCAGCAATATGAAGGTTGGCAGTAGTAGGGTTACCCACCAAAGAAATGGAAGATAATCTGCCAATAACATCCCCCTTTATAGCCCCTATGATCTGGTCCTTAAGTCTGATTTTGTTCCTGAAAATTCTGAAATTTCTCTCTGACCAGATATGCTTGATTGTGGCACAGAACCCAAGCTTAGTGACCAGCCCCAACTTCCCTGCTCTACCTGCGGCATATCTAACCGAGATGGCTGCATCAATGACATTGCTTGGCATGGTTCCATCATGAAAGCAAAGCTTATAAATAATTTTCCAAATGTCAGTAGAGAAGGGGCACCCAAAGAAAAGATGATTCCTACTTTCAGTTCCAGCACAACAAAACTCACAATGATGAGGAGCCGAAAGATGTCTATGAATGAGGTTGTCCCTTGTAGGGAGGGCATCCGAAAGGCATCTCCAAGCTATAAAGCAATGGGAATTAATACCCCTTTCAAACCAAACAGCTTCACTCCAATCTGTACGGGCAGTTCTTGTGCGGATAGCATTCCAGGCTGATTTGGAAGTGAAATTACCTGAAGAGTTGCCAGTCCAAACTATCAAATCCGGAACCTCATTGTGAAATTTTTCAATGGTTGGAAGGGCCCTCCAAATATCAATGAGGTCAAAAGATGTAGAGGGGCCAGGGTACCAATCTCCATCACGCACAATCTCCTTGACACACGCATGTCGGCAGCAAGAGAGTAGGAGCCTACGTCGTAGCATATCCTGCTACCAAATCTATTCAAGAGAACTCCAAACGGGTGCCAATTATCAAGCCAAAGCTTTGTAGCAGCCCCATCCCCAATGATAGTTTTGATAAGGGGAAGGGCTTTGTCCCTATACTTCAAAACTTTACGCCAGACCCTAGAGCAGTTGTTGAGACCCTTGACTGTCCAAAGAGACTCTTGCTTTAGGTATCTTTGCTGAACCCACTCAACCCAAAGCCGATCCTGCTTGGAGGCAATCCACCAAATTTGCTTCATAATTCCAGCAATGTTCATTTCTTTGATCCGCTTGATTCCCAAACCACCCTCTGATTTTGGTTTACAGACCGCATCCCAAGAAATAAAGTGGGTCTTCCTTTGAAGAGAGGGGCTTGACCAAAGGAAGTTAGAGAACATAGACTCCAGCTTGGTGATAACATTACCAGGAAGGTCGAAAATCCCTACCCAATAAATGTAACTTCCTTGAAGAACTGAAGCTAAGAGTTGAAGACGGCCAGCATAAGAGAGGAATCTAGCCTTCCACCCTTCCAACTTTCGACGAACCAAGTCCAAGATGGGGCTGCAATCTTTCATGGATAACCTGCCAGACACAAGAGGAACTCCAAGGTACCTAATAGGCAGCTTGGTCTCCGAAAAACCCATTAAATCCAAAAGTTCCAGACTGCTAGTTTGGGTAAGGCCCCGTAAAATAATAGAGGACTTAGATCTATTAAGTTGAAGCCCGGAGAGGGCAGCAAACTCATCCAGACCCCACAAACTAGCTAAAATAGAATCGCGGTTCCCCTTCACAAAAATCATAAGGTCATCTGCAAAAATGAGGTGTGAAAGGTGAAATGATTTCTGCGGGGCAGCAGCTTAATCGACCATCAATCTCAAGCCTTCGCATAATTCCAGAGAAGGCCTCCATAGCAAGGGTGAACAAATAGGGGGACAGTGGATCCCCTTGTCTAATCCCTCTCCCTCCATTGAAGAAACCTGCCGGGCTACCATTTATAAGGACAAAGAACATAGGAGTGGTTACAGGACTTCACTCACCCTATGAACTTATCTGAGAATCCCATTCTTCCCATCACATCAAACAAAAATTTCCTACTTAGAGAGTCGTAGGCCTTGTGAAGATCCACCTTCAAAACTGCAGTAGGGCTGGCAGCTTTTTGTTCGATACCTCGCACAATATCATGGCAAACAAGTATATTGTCAACAATAGACCTGCCCTTGATGAAAGCTGACTGATTATGGCTGACCACACTCCCAATGACATGCTGGATCCTATTGGAAAGGATTTTAGTAATAATCTTGTATAGGAGAGATTACATAGAGCAATTGGCTGAAACCCCGCAAAAGTGGAGACATCCCCTGACTTCGGAACCAAAGTAATAAAGGTTGCATTAATAGAATGGGGCATGAAGGAATTCGCAAAGAACCATTGGACAGCATGTGTTAACTCCTCACCAATGACCTCCCACGAATGCTTGTAAAAGCCAGCCCCGAAACCATTAGGCCCTGGGGCTCTAGAGTCTTTCAAACTAAACACAACTCTTTTAACCTTGTCTCCATTTACCTCCTTGCCAAGCTCCATATTCTGAGATTCGGAAACCACCCCCGAAAGGGGAATCGAGGGGGGGGGGGGCAAGAGCCCAAATCAGTGTAATCTGACCCAAACAGCTTCTTGTAGAAAAGAACAGCCTCTTCTTTGATATCCTTAGGGTTAGTGAGTGTATTTCCAGCCTGATCCATGACCTCCAAGATATGGTTTCCGTTTTGCCTACTTTGCATGGACTTGTGGAAAAAACTGTTGTTGCCATCTCCCAACTCAAGCCACCTAACCCTTGATTTCTCCTTAAGAAACCTTTCTTCCATTTACAGCGCAGCCCACAGCTTGCCTTTAGCTTCCTTCTCCAATACAACAAGGGAATCATCAAGGGGATAAAGAGAAAGGTCATACTGAATTCGGCCAAGATCATGTTCTGCATCCTTAACATTTTTTAAGACATCTCCGATACTCTCCTTATTCCAACATTTAAGTTCAGATTTCACATTCTTTAACTTTGCAGCAAATCTCAAGAAGGGGTTTAAGTTCACATTTATAGCCTTCAACCAGCCCCTTTTTTACCACTTCATCATAGTCCTTGTGGTGAGTCCAAGCATCAAAAAACCTGAACGGCTTAGGCCCAGAGTCTAGATTGTCCAAAATATTGAGAGCAATCGGGCTATGGTCAGATATTCCCGGGCATAGGAAGTTCACTTCCGAGAAACGCAACTTGTCCAGCCAAGCACTATTAACAAGGACTCAATCTAATTTCCAGCAGATTCTACGAGTACCACTTTGGTTATTATTCCAAGTGAAAAACTCCCCTCTCCATTTCAAGTCAGCCAGGCCTGAATTGAAATGCAGGAATTAAATTCGTCAACCACCCCCTGATGGATAGCGTCCCCTCCCATCCTCTCATTTTGGTGTCTAACTGTATTGAAATCTCCCATAACAGCCCAAGGTTCAACAACTCCTGAAGCAATGTCACTTATCTCCCTCCAAAGTTCCATTCGACCTTCAAGAGAATTTAGCGCATATACCGCAGTACAAAGGAAGGACAAAGAAGTCCCAATAACAGAAATCCTCATTTGGATCAATTGAATAGTAGCCTTTAGAACGTCCACCTTAAGACAGCCCACATCCTAGCCAGCCCATATACGGGTATGGTGCTCTTGACTACAGTTATGACTAAACTTCCATCCCCTTTTCAGGTTTTGGAAAGTAGAGTCAACATTCCCCTGCTTGATTTTTGTTTCTAGAAGAATAGCCATTTTATAATTGTTATCAGCTAGGGTCCTTTTTCACACTCCTCTTCTTCTCCATGGCATTAAAGCCTCGCACATTCCAACAAAGGCAGTTCATTGAGAATGTTGGAGGGGAGGGGGAGCTAGCTTCTTACCCCCAAAAGCCGAACCACTCTCATTTCCTTTTTGGCTTGAACTTTGGCTAGGAACCACTTCAATACGTTGAGGTTTAAAAGAAGTCAACAGTCTCTTTTTCCCTATCTCCCTCAAAGCTCTCCCTTCCTTATCTGAGTTCAACGAAATTGCATGGTTAGGAATAGAGGGCATACCTTCTAAAAGTGGACCCCTTGGAATAGTGCTGCCCGAAATTTTCTTTCCCTTGGTGGATGTCTCTTTCAGATTAGATTGTTCTCCATTAGCTTTGTCACCATCCTCTAGGATTTGCAATAAGGATTCCCTAATAGGGCCCCCCCAATCTGTAGTTTCCAAAGTAGGTGCTGCCGCATTATCTCTTGCCATAATCATATTCTCCACTCCCTCCCCAACTGCCACATACCCTTCCTTATTATGGGCAAAGGTGGGATTATCAAACCCAACCAAATCACCTCCAGCCGTTACATCAATCTCTTTCCTTACATGGCTGTGAAGAATAATTGAATGAGGCACCAATTCCCCCTCCTCCTCACCTTCTTTATATGGGGGATCTCCAATATCTTGCTCACACTCTAAATCCTTCCCTAAAAGGACGTTGCATGAGTCAGCATCCAACATTAATTCAGTGGGGTCATAGGGAACTTCCTCCGTTGGATCCTCCAACAAAGCAAATGCATTGTGATGTACAATCTTCTTCCCCTTGTCAGCCAAATTCTTTGGGATTGAACTTGGTAACTTTTTTGAAACTCCAGCAGTCTTCTCCATAGAATGGGTAATGCTAGGATCCTCCACTAATTGAGCTTCCATATTTGTGGAGAACACAATCCCAAGAGATCTGCCATCTGTAATATTCTCAAAATTTGAAATTTGAACTTGCTGCCCAGCCCCTCCACTGTGCACGGCCTGAGTGCCACCACCACTAGTTGCTCCGGCCAGCTGAGGCCCCTTGTTGGCCTTCACCCTCCACTCTTTCCGGTTGGACGTCATTTGCTTGCTAGAATTAATGCCACACTGCCCACTTGAGTGCCCAAAAACCTTACTACTGTTACACCGAGGAGGGCTCCATTCATATATAATTCTTTGGTAAAAGACCAGGCCATCATCATCATGAACCTCCACTTGATCCAAAAATTCATGGTCTGCTTCCATCTCAACACAAAGCCGGGCATATGATAGTCGCTCTTGAGTCTTTGTCATCTTATCCGTGGATATCGGCTTGCCCAAGACGCTTGCAATCGAGCTCAAGGCCTCCACATTCCAAAAATGAAAAGGAAGGTTGGGGAGAGTGACCCAAACAAGGATGGAGTTCAATTCCACCTTTTCAAGCTTCATCCCTGGTTTCCAAGGCCGAAGGATTAATGGTCTCCATTGCACAGTCCAAGGCCCCCCTTCAAGAACTTTGGCCTTATCTTCCTCCAAGTTGAAACGAAAAACAAAAAAACCACTATCAAGAAGATTAATATCCACATGACCAGATATGCACCATTGTTTCAGCAATACTTCCTTAACAAATAGAAAACTTGGCCTACGACCAATGAAGTGCCCAAGAAGAGTGTTCTTCCATTTTAATAATTATGTCCGTAACATAACTGAAGAACATTGAGCAACACGGTTGCCCCCAATAAAAGAAGGCTCAATAAAACTCAACTCCAGCCCATCAATGTTTAAAGAACTAGAACAAGATTGAAAGAGAGCTGCCCAAGACACTCCCTTCTTCACAGTCCCATCATGTTGAATCAGCCCCGAGCCAGCCACCGTAGCACTGCCCCCCGAGGAGGAGGCCCCACCTCCTGCCGGACCTGAATCACCACAGCCTTCCACAGTACCTCTACCTTCCTCCTCCTCCGGAATGGGAAGTGGAGGAAGACCATCAGCCGAAGCTAATGGCCTGCCAGCCATCACCCAAAAACAAGCACCAAGACCCTCACTCTCAAATCGCCAGAGCTTCTCTCTCCTCACCCGAAAAAATCTCTTGCCAATGGGTGAGTCCCCCTCCAAATTCCTCCTTATCTCTTATTAGACGTGTATTCATTTTTTGTTTAAACTAGACCGGGTGGGTCGTTTAGGGTTATTTGGGGGCATTTCTATACTTTTTTGGGTATAGTATTTTCTAAAAAGTGTCCTTATCTCTTATAAGACGTGTGGATGCAATGTTGAGGGTCATGACCTTCGAATCGATACCTGTTTCGACACATGTTCATTTTCGGTTTAAAGCAGACCAAGTGGATCGTTTGGGGTAGTTTAGGGACTGTTATGTACTTTTTTGGGTTTGGTATTTTCTAAAAAGTGTCCTTATTTCTTATTAGACGTGTGGATGTGATGTTGAGGGTGACCTTCGAATCGATACATATTTCGACATATATTCATTTTCGATTTAAACCAGATTAGGTGGGCCGTTTGGGGTTATTTGGAGGCATTTCTGTACTTTTTTGGGTTTGGTAATTTCTAAAATGTTTTGTTATCTCTTCTTAGACATGTGGATGCGATGTTAAGGGTCGTGACCTTCGAATCGGTACCTATTTTGGCATATGTTCATTTTCGGTTTAAACTAGACTGGGTGGGTCGTTTTTGGTTTTTTGGAGGCATTTCTATACTTTTTTGGGTTTGGCATTTTCTTAGAAGTGTCCTTATCTCTTATTAGACATGTGGATGCGATGTTGAGGGCCGTGACCTTCGAATCGATACCTATTTTGGTATATGTTCATTTTCGGTTTAACTAGACCATGTGCGTCATTTGGGGTAATTTGGGGGCATTTTCGTACTTTTTTGGGCTTGGGATTCTCTAAAAAGTGTCATTATCTCTTATTAGACATGTGGATATGATGTTGAGGGTTGTGACCTTCGAATCGATACCTATTTCGGTATATGCTCATTTTAGGTTTAAATTAGACTGGGTGGGTCGTTTGGGGTTATTTGGGGCCATTTCTATACATTTTTGGGTTTGGTATTTTGTCTAAAAGGTGTCCTTATCTCTAATTAGACGTGTGGATTCGATGTTGTTAAGGGTCGTGACCTTCGAATCGATACCTATTTCGACATATGTTCATTTCGGTTTAAACTAGACCGGGTGGGTCGTTTGGGGTTATTTGGGGGGCATTTCTGTACTTTTTTGGGTTTGATATTTTCTAAAAAGTGTCATTATCTCTTATTAGATGCGTGGATGCGATGTTGAGGGTCGTGACCTTCGAATCGTTACTTATTTTGACATATGTTCATTTTTTGTTTAAACCAGACCGGGTGGGTCGTTTGGGATTATTTGGCGGCATTTCATTACTTTTTTGGGTCTGGTATTTTTTAAAAAGTGTCCTTATCTATTATTAGATGTGTGGATGCGATGTTGATGGTTGTGACCTTCGAATCAATACTTATTTCGGCATATGTTCATTTTCAGTTTAAACCAGATCGGGTGGGTCGTTTGGGGTTATTTGGGGGCATTTTTGTACTTTTTTGGGCTTGTGATTTTCTAAAAAGTGTTCTTATCTCTTATTAGACGTGTGGATGCGATGGTCAGGGTCATGAACTTCAAATCGATACCTATTTCGACATATGTTTATTTTCGGTTTAAACCAGACCGGGTGGGTTGTTTGAGGTTATTTGGGGGCATTTCTATACTTTTTTTGAGTCTAGTATTTTCTAAAAAGTGTCCTTATCTCTTATTAGACGTGTGGATGTGATGTTGAGAATCGTGACCTACAAATCGAAACGTATTTCGACATATGTTCATTTCCGCTCCGAACCATACCGGGTGGGTTGTTTGGAGTTATTTGGGTGCATTTCTAAATTTTTTTGAGCTTAGGATTTTCTAAAGAGTCCCCTTATCTCTTATTAGACGTGTGGATGCGAAGTTAGGGGTTGTGACTTGCGTATCGATAACTATTTTGACATATGTTCATTTTCGATTTAAACCAGGGCATCTGGGTAGTTTGTGGTTATTTGGTGGCATTTCTGTACTTTTTTGGGTTTTGGATTTTCTAAAAAGTGTCCCTATCTCTAATTAGATGTGTGGATGTAAAGTTGAGGGTTGTGACCTTCGAATCGATGCCTATTTCAACATATGTATATTTTCAGTTTAAACCAGACCAAATGGGTCGTTTGAAGTTTGTAGGCAGCATTTCTATACTTTTTTTGGGTTTATTTTTTTCTGAAAAGTGTCCTTATCACTTATGAAGAATATGGATGCGATGTTGATATTCGTGACCTTCGAATCGATACCTATTTCGACATATGTTCATTTTTTGTTTAAACCAGACAGGGTGGGTCGTTTGGGGCTATTTGGAGGCATTTATGTACTTTTTGGGCTTGGGATTTTCTAAAAAGTGTCCATATCACTTATTAGACGTGTGGATGCGATGTTAAGAATCGTCACCTACGAATCGATACGTACTTTGACATATGTTCATTTCCTCTCCGAACCAGAATGGGTGGATCGTTTGGAGTTATTTGGGTGCATTTCTAAACTTTTTTGGGTTTGGGATTTTCTAAAAAGTGTCCTTATCTCTTAATAGACGTGTGGATGCAATGTTGAGGGTTGTGACCTGCGAATCGATACCTGTTTCGACATGTGTTCATTTTCGATTTAAACCAGAGCAGGTGGGTCGTTTGGGGTTATTTGGGGGCATTTCTGTACTTTTTTGGGTTTGGTATTTTTTAAAAGTGTCCTTATCTCTTAGAAGACGAGTGGATGCGATGCTAAGGGTCGTGACCTTCGAATCGATACCTATTTTGGCATATGTTCATTTTCGGTTTAAACCAGACCGGGTGGGTCGTTCGGGGTTATTTGGGGGCATTTTTGTACTTTTTTGGTTTGGGATTTTCTAAAAAGTGTCCTTATCTCTTATTAGACATGTGGATGCGATGTTTAGGGTCGTGACCTTCGAATCGATACCTATTTCGACATATATTCATTTTCGGTTTAAACCAGACCGGGTGGGTTGTTTGTGGTTATTTGGGGGCATTTTTATACTTTTTTTGGGTTTGGTATTTTCAAAAAAGTCTCCTTATCTCTTATTAGACGTGTGGATGCGATGTTGAAAATCGTGAGCTACGAATCGATATGTACTTCAACATATGTTCATTTCTGCTCCGAACCAGACCGGGTGGGTCGTTTGGAGATATTTGGGGGCATTTCTAAACTTTTTTGGGCTTGGGATTTTCTAAAAAGTGTGATTATCACTTATTAGGCGTGTGGATGCGATGTTGAGGGTTGTGACCTGCGAATCGATACCTATTTCGACATATGTACATTTTCGGTATAAACCAGAGCGGGTGGGTTGTTTGGGGTTATTTGGGGGCATTTCTGTTCTTTTATTGGGTTTGGTGTTTTTTATAAAGTGTCATTATCTCTTATTAGACGTGTGGATACGATGTTGAGAATCGTGACCTACGAATCGATACGTACTTCGACATATGTTTATTTCCGCTTCGAACCAGACCGGGTGGGTCATTTGGAGTTATTTGGGTGCATTTCTAAACTTTTTTGAGCTTGGGATTTTCCAAAAATGTGTCCTTATCTCTTATTAGAGGTGTGGATGTGGAGTTGAGGGTCGTTACCTTTGAATCGTTACCTATTTTGACATGTGTTCATTTTTTGTTTAAACTAGGCCGGGTCGGTTGTTTGGGGTTATTTGGGGGCATTCTGTACTTTTTTTGGGTTTGGTATTTTTTAAAAAGTGTCTTTATTTTTATTAGATGTGTGGATGCGATGTTGAGAATCGTGACCTACGAATCGATACGTACTTCGACATATGTTCATTTTCGCTCCAAACCAGATCTGGTGGGTCGTTTGGAGTTATTTGGGTGCATTTCTGTACTTTTTTGGGTTTGGGATTTTCTAAAACGTGTCCTTATCTTTTATTAGACGTTTGGATGCGATGTTGAGGGTCGTGACCTTCGAATCGATACCTATTTTGGCATATATTCATTTTCAGTTAAAACCAAACCAGGTGGGACGTTAGGGGTTGTTTGGGGGCATTTTTGTACTTTTTTGGGTTTGGTATTTTCTAAAAAGTGTCCTTATTTCTTATTAGACGTGTGGAGATGACGTTGAGGGTCGTAACCTTCGAATCGATACCTATTTTGACATATGTTCATTTTCGGTGTAAACCCAAACTGGGTGGGTCGTTTGGGTAATTTGGGGGCATTTCTGTACTTTTTTGGGTTTGGTATTTTCTCAAAAGTGTCCTTATCCCTTATTAGATGTCTGGATGTAATGTTGAGGGTTGTGACCTCAAATATATACCTATTTTGACATATGTTCATTTTCAGTTTGAACCAGAGTGGGTGGGTCGTTTGGGGTTATTTGGGGGCATTTCTGTATTTTTATGGGCTGGTGAATTTTTAAAACGTGTCCTCATCTCTTCTTAGACTTGTGGATACGATGTTGAGGGTCGTGACCTACGAATCGATACCTATTTTGACATATGTTCATTTTCGGTTTAAGGTAGACCGGGTGGGTCGTTTGGGGTTATTTAGGGACATTTCTGTACTTTTTTTGGCTTGGAATTTTCTAAAGAGTGTCCTTATCACTTATTAGATGTGTGGATGCGATGTTGAGGGTTAGGACTTTCGAATCGATACCTATTTCGACGTATGTTCATTTTCGATTTAAACCAGACCAGATGGGTCGTTTGGGGTTATTTGGAGGCATTTCTATACTTTTTTTGGGTTTGGTATTTTCTAAAAAGTCTCCTTATCTCTTGTTAGATGTGTGGATGCGATGTTGAGAATCGTGACCTACGAATCGATACGTATTTTGACATATGTTCATTTTCGCTCTGAACCAAATCGGGTGGGTCGTTTGGAGTTATTTGGGTGCTTTTCTTAATTTTTGGGCATGGGATTTTCTAAAAAGTGTCTTTATCTCTTATTAGACGTGTGGATGCGATTTTGACGGTTGTGACCTGCGAATCGATACCTATTTCGACATATGTTCATTTTTGGCTTAAACCAGACCAGGTGGGTCATTTGGGGTTATTTGGGGGGCATTTCTGTGCTTTTTTGGGCTTGGGATTTTTTAAAAACTATCCTTATCTCCAATTAGACGTGTGGATGGGACAGTGAGGGTCGTGAGCTTTGAATCGATACCTATTTCGAAATATGTTCATTTTCGGTTTAAACCAGACTGCTTGGGTCGTTTGGGGTTATTTGGCGGGAATTCTGTACTTTTTTCGGTTTGGTAATTTCTAAAAAGTGTCCTTATCCATTATTAGACGTGTGGATGTGATGTTGAGGGTCATGACCTTCGTATCGATACCTATTTCGACATATGTTCATTTTAGATTTAAACCAGACTAGGTGGGTCACTTGGGGTTATTTAGGGGCATTTCTGTACTTTATGGGCTTGGGATTTTCTAAAAACTGTCCTTGTCTCTGATTAGACGTGTGGATACGATGTTGAGGGTCGTGACCTTCGAATCAATACCTATTTCGACATATGTTCATTTTCGGTTTAAACCAGACCGAATGGGTCGTTTGGGGTTATTTGGTGGCATTTTTGTACTTTTTTGGAATTATTTTTTTCTAAAAAGTGTCCTTATCACTTATTAGACGCGTGGATGTGATGTTGAGGGTCATGACCTTCGAATCGATACCTATTTCGGCATATGTTCATTTTCGGTTTAAACAAGACCGGATGGGTCGTTTGGGGTTATTTGGGGGCATTTCTGTCCTTTTATTGGGTTTGTTCTAAAAAGTGTCCATATCTCTTATTAGACGTGTGGATGTGATGTTAAGAATCATGACCTACGAATCGATACGTACTTCGACATATGTTCATTTCCGCGCCGTACCAGACCGGGTGGGTCGTTTGGAGTTATTTGGGTGCATTTCTAAACTTTTTTAGGCTTGAGATTTTCTAAAAAGTGTCCTTATATCTTAATAGATGTGTGGATGCGATGTTGAGGGTTGTGACCTGCGAATCGATACCTATTACGACATATGTTCATTTTCTGTTTAAACCAGAGCAGGTGGGTCTTTTGGCGTTATTTGGGGGTATTTTTGTACTTTCTTGGGTTTGGAATTTTCTAAAAAGTATCCTTATCTCTAATTAGACTTGTTAATGAAATGTTGAGGGTCGTGACCTTCGAAATGATGCCTATTTTGACATATGTTCTTTTTTGGTTTAAACCAGACCGATTGCGTCGTTTGGTTTATTTCGTGACATTTTTGTACTTTTTTGGGTTTATTATATTCTAAAAATATCCTTATCACTTATAAGACGTGTGGATGCGATGTTGAGGGTCGTTACCGTCGAATCGATACCTATTTCGGCATATGTTCATTTTCAGTTTAAACCAGATTGGGTGGGTCGTTTGGGGTTATTTGGGGGCATTTCTATACTTTTTTGGGTTTGGGATTCTCTAAAAAGTGTCATTATCTCTTATTAGATGTGTGGATGCGATGTTGAGGGTCGTGACCTTCGAATCAACAGCTGCTTTGGCATATGTTCATTTTCGGTGTAAACCAGTTCGGGTGGGTCGTTTGGGGTTATTTGGGGGCATTTTTATACTTTTTTGGGCTTGGGATTTTCTAAAAAGTGTTCTTATCTCTTATTAGACATGTGGATGCGATGTTCAGGGTCGTGATCTTCGAATCGATACCTATTTCGACATATGTTCATTTTCGGTTTAAACCAGACCGGGTGGGTTGTTTGGGGTTATTTGGGGGCATTTCTGTACTTTTTTTGAGTTTGGTATTTTCTAAAAAGTGTCCTTATCTCTTATTAAACGTGTGGATGCGATGTTGAGATTCGTGACCTACGAATCGAAACGTACTTCGACATATGTTCATTTCCGCTCCGAACCAGACCGGGTGGGTCGTTTGGAGTTATTTGGGTGCATTTCTAAACTTTTTTGTGCTTGGGATTTTCTAAAAAGTGTCCTTATCTCTTTTTAGACGTGTGGATGCAAAGTTAAGGGTTGTGACCTGGGAATCGATACCTATTTCGACATATGTTCATTTTCAGTTTAAACCAGAGCAGGTGGGTCGTTTGGGGTTAGTTGGTGGCAGTTATGTATTTTTTTGGCTTTTGGATTTTCTAAAAAGTGTCCCTATCTCTAATTAGACGTGTGGATGCAAAGTTGAGGGTTGTGACCTTTGAATCGATGCCTATTTCAACATATGTTCATTTTCGGTTTAAGCCAGACAGAATGGGTCGTTTGAGGTTATTTGGCCGCATTTCTGTGCTTTTTTGGGGTTTTTTTTTTTTTTTTTTTCTGAAAAGTGTCATTATCACTTATGAAACGTGTGGATGCGATGTTGAGGGTTATGACCTTCGAATCGATACCTATTTTGGCATTTGTTCATTTTCGATTTAAACTAGACCAGGTGGGTCGTTTGGGGTTATTTGGGGGCATTTCTATACTTTTTTGGGCTTGGGATTTTCTAAAAATTGACTATATCGCTTATTAGACGTGTGGATGCGATGTTAAGAATTGTGACCTACGAATGGATACGTACTTTGACATTTGTTCATTTCCTCTCCGAACCAGAATGGGTGGATTGTTTAGAGTTATTTGGGTGCATTTCTAAACTTTTTTGGGCTTGGGAATTTCTAAAAAGTGTCCTTATCTCTTAATAGACGTGTGGATACGATGTTGAGGGTTGTGACCTGCGAATCGATACCTATTTTGACATGTGTTCATTTTCGGTATAAACCAGAGCAGGTGGGTCATTTGGGGTTATTTGGGGGCATTTCTGTACATTTTTGGGTTTTGTATTTTCTAAAAAGTGTCCTTATCTCTTAGAAGACGTGTGGACGTGATGTTGAGGGTCGTGACCTTCGAATCGATACCTATTTTGGCATATGTTCATTTTTTATTTAAACCAGATCGGGTGGGTCGTTCGGGGTTATTTGGGGGCATTTCTGTACTTTTTTGGGTTTGGAATTTTCTAAAAAGTCTCCTTATCTCTTATTAGACGTGTGGATGCGATGTTGAGAATCGTGACCTACGAATCGATACGTACTTCGACATATGTTCATTTCCGCTCCGAACTAGACCGGGTGGGTCGTTTGGAGTTATTTGGGTGCATTTCTGTACTTTTTTGGGTTTGGGATTTTCTAAAAAGTGTCCTTATCTCTTATTAGATGTTGAGGGTCGTGACCTTCGAATCGATACCTATTTTGACCTATGTTCATTTTCTGTTTAAATCGGACCGGGTAGGTTGTTTGGGGTTATTTGGGGGCATTTTCTGTACTTTTTTTAGGTTTGGTATTTTCTAAAAAGTGTCATTATCTCTTTTTTTTTGGATAAGTAGCATGTGAGTATATAACAAAGAAAAAGATGACAAAAGAAGGCAGCCAATTACCACCCCTTAGACAGGCCTAAGGGAGAAGAAGAGGCCCCACACCTCCCCGAGGACAAACCCCTCGGAAAACAAGAAAAACCCACTCCCACCCCAATCAAGGAGGCCTAAAGTAGGTCTTCCTATCAATATCATCATGAATCAGCCTCATTAGATCTTCAAGAATGTCCGGGGGATAAAGAATGGATTCCACATCTCCACTGTCAATAGAGGCGACAAAATCTGCCGGCTGGTTCAGTTCCCTCCAGACATGTTTCACTTCAAGATGAGTCAACTGGTTCAAAAGAGAGAAAATCTGACATTTCAAGACATACACATTCCAGGGGCAGCTGAAAGTACCAGTAATGATATCTACAGCCAACTTCGAATCAGATCGAATAGAAATGCTGTGATAACCCTTGTCCAAGCACAAGGCAACCCCTCTATGAATTGCTAGTAATTCCATGGCAAGCACTGAAGGCTCCACCCCTTTGCCCACAAAAGCTAGAATCGGGTCTCCATTGGAATGCCAAATAAGCCCCCCATAAGTTGCTTTGTTCGTACTCAAAGAACCATCACAATGCAGCGCAACCATATTGGCTAAAGGAGAAAACCAAGAACAAGTTTTAGGAACCGAAACAATCCAATTAACCTGAATACGCCACTTGTCGACCAAAAACTGATTCCTTGGGGTACTAGCTGCCCCAATGGGAGGGTAGGACCCTTTAGTAACAACATCAAACTTAATATCTAGGAAAATTCTGTCAAAGGTTCTAGAAGTATTACTAAAAAGCCGCTGATTCCTCTCTCACCAAATATGGTAAACTGAAGCACAAAATGCCAACTTAGGAATGGTATCAAGCTTGTTATTGGTGCAAACTACAAAAGAAAACCAATTAACCACATCAGCTAGGCCGGCAGGCCCCTTCCCACTAAGAGAGCACAGAGCACTAACCCTGTTCCAAATAGAGTTGGAAAAAGGGCATTCAAAAAACACATGAGAGTGAGTCTCCAAGCCCCCCCCCAACAAAGGAACACAATTCTGCCCAACCAAGATGTTTCTTTTGCTAAGTTGATCCATGGTTGGAAGGCCCCCCATAAAACACCTCCAAGTAGTACAAGAATGCCTAGGAAGAAACCTAGGAAACCAAACAAGCCTGAACCAGTCCACCTTAGCAGCACTAGTTCTAACCAAATCCCAAGCCGATTTGGTACTAAACTGGCCATTAGAAGAATTCTTCCACACAATAAGGTCTTTCCCCCCATTAACAAGGGGAATAGAAAGTAGATCCCTCCAAACTGAAATCAAATCAAAGGAGCCTTGAGGAGGAGCATACCAATTACCATTCCTAATAAGATCTGAAACCCAAGCAAGCCGATGGGAACCAGCATCATATCGAATACGGTCCCCAAAAGTTTTCATCAAAACACCTTGGGGGTGCCAATTATCAAACCAAAACCTAGTAGATCGGCCATCCCCAATGATGTGGTGGATATGAGACTCAACCAGGTCTCTAAATTTAAGAACTTTCCTCCAAACCCAAGAATAGTTTTGAGGGACTTTAACAGTCCAAATAGAGTCCTTTTTAAGGTACCGGGTGTTAACCCACCTAACCTGAAGACTATCCTTCTTAGAGGCAATCCACCAGATTTGCTTCAGAATACCAGCTGTAGTCATATCAGAAATCCTCCTTATGCCAAGACCCCCTTCAGACTTAGGTTTGCAAATATTATCCCAAGAAATATAATGTACCTTACGTTCAAGAGAGGGGCCAGACCAAAGAAAATTGGAGAAGATGGATTCCACCTTCCTCTTGACTGCACCTGGAAGAGCAAAAATCCCTGACCAGTAAATATAACAACCTTGAAGGGCAGAGCTCAACAGTTGAACACGCCCTGCAAAAGATAGAAACCGGGCCTTCCACCCATCAAGCCTGCTTCGCACTCGATCCACAATAGATGAGCAATCTGCAATGCCCAACTTTCGAGACACAAGAGGAACACCAAGATACCGGATAGGGAGCTTGGTGTCCACAAAATTCCTTAATTCCAAAAGTTACAGTCTGGCCGTATGGGTAAGGCCCCCTAAAATAATAGAGGACTTAGCCCTGTTGAGTTTCAACCCAGAGAAGGTATGAAACTCATCCAGGGCCCCCAGATAGGCCAAAATAGAATCATGGCAAGCCTTCACGAAAATCATCAGATCATCTGCAAAAATAAGGTGCGACAGATGGGACCCCTTACACCTGGGAAGAAGACTAATCCTGCCCTCGGTTTCCAACTTCCTCATCAAGGCAGAAAATCCCTCCATAGCAATAGTAAAGAGATAGGGGGAGATGGGATCCCCTTGCCTGATACCCCTTCCCCCTATGAAATAACCAGCTGGGCTGCCATTAAGCAAGATGGAGAAATGAGGGGAGCCAACACAAGCTTTCACCCACCCAATAAACTTTTGTGGGAAACCCATTCTTTCCATAATGTCAAACAGAAACTTCCTACTAAGAGAATCATAAGCCTTATGAAGGTCAATCTTCAACACAGCTGTGGGGCTAACTCCTTTCTGCTCAACACCTCTAACCAAATCATGACAAGCAAGGATATTATCCACAATTGACCTCCCCTTTATAAAGGCCGATTGAGTGTCACTGACCACATGTCCAACAACTCTCTACAATCTATTAGATAAGATCTTAGTGATAATCTTATAAAAAAGATTACAAAGGGCTATGGGCCTATACCCCGCAAAAGAAGAAACATCACTAGTCTTCGGAATCAGGCTAATAAAAGTGGTATTAATCGAACCTGGGAGGTAAGACCTAGTAAAGAACCACTTCACAGCCAAAGTCAAATCTTCCCCCACTACATCCCAACAGTGCTTGAAAAAGGCAGCCCCAAACCCATCAGGCCTTGGAACCTTGGAGCTCTTCACAGCAAACACCACTTCCAAAATCTCCTTATTAGCCACATGACCAATAAGATCCTGCTGTTGGGCAATAGATAAACCACCCTGTAAAGGAATCGAACTGGGAAAAGAACCACTATCATCAGAATCAGCCCCAAACAACCTCTTATAGAAGGAGATAGCTTCATGATTGATAAGATTGGGTTCCTTGACAATAACACCCCCTTCCCCTTGAATTTCTAGAATATGGTTCCTATTCTGTCTACACACTATAGATTTATGGAAGAAACTGTTGTTACCATCACCCAGCTGAATGTGTATCACCCTTGATTTTTCCTTTAAAAATTTTTCTTCAAAGGCCAAAGCTTCCCACAACTTCCGTTTTACTCCAAGGAAACCAATCTCGGATCACTTGGGTTAGCACCAAGATTACTCTGAATCTGAGTCAACTCAGTTCTAGCAGCATTTACTGCAGCAAAAACATCACCGACATACTCCTTATTCCATCTCCTAAGTTCCTTCTTGACATTCCTAAGCCGAGCAGCAAACCGAAGAATGGGGTTAAGATTCATGCTAACCGGATACTCCCAACCCTTGACCACTATTTCATCAAACCCCTCTCCCAATCCAAGCCTCAAAAAATCTGAATGATTTAGGGCCAAAATTAGCAGCATCTAAAATTGCCACCACCACAGGGGAGTGATCAGAAAGGCTAGGGGGGAAGAACAGTCGCTTCGAAGGACCTAAGCACATCCATCCAAACCAAATTAACCAACACCCTGTCCAACTTGCAGCAAATTCGGGTATCCCCACTTTGTCTATTATTCCAAGTGAAAGCTTCCCCCTTCCATTTGAAGTCCACCAGCCCTATGTCATCAATAAAAGAATTAAAGTCATCCACAGCCTCCTGCCGAATAGGGTCCCCTCCAAACTTCTCATTTTGGTTGCGCACCACATTAAAATCCCCTAGAACAGCCCAAGGATCTAGAATAGAACTAGCAAAAGCCCCCACATCTCTCCACAAATCTTTGCGCCCTTCTATGGCATTAACAGCATACACTGTAGTACACAAAAAGGTAATAGAGGTTCCCAAAATTGAAACCCGAACGTGAATAAATTGCAAGGTCTTCTGAATCTCTTCCACTTTAAAAACATTAGAGTCCCAACCCAACCAAATCCGAATGGGAGCATCAGCCTCACCATTGTGTAAATATTTCCAATCTGAAACAAAATTGTCAAAAACATTGGCACAATTATCCACCTTCACCTTGGTTTCAAGGAGACAAGCCGATTTAACCTGATGGTCCATCAAAATTTTCTTAATCCCCAACCGTTTGGTAGAGGAATTCAAGCCTCTAACATTCCAGGATAAACACTTCATATGGCAGAAGGGCTAGAGCTGGCTCGCCCCCCCCCCCCTTACTAGGTCCACTTACTAGGTCCATCACCTTTACCACCAAAGCAATCTTTCGGATTCAAGGGAACCCGCTGGGCTCCCCATGGGCCGGCCCAACAAAGAATAAGAAGAAGAACTTAAAGGACCCATACCTTTCCCGGACTGTCCTTGGATAGCCCGAACCTCCTCAACCTGCTTCTTTAGTCTTTCAAAATTGGCCAAAGGCTTAGCAGGTACCACAACCGCATCCATCCTTGGATTAGGATCAGCCATCTCCAACGAATTTCTAGAATCGACCTCACCTTTATCTTTTAAAGCATGGACTTCCACAGACAACGCACTAGGGATCTTCTCCACCAAGTCAGATATAGAATCCTTATTCAAATTAGACTCAGAATCCTTGGAAGTTGGATACTCCCCACGATCCTTCGTTTCCAAATTTGGAAGAATGGCTAAAGGTAGGGGCGAACAATCTTCTTCCTCCAAACCAGCTTCCTCAAACAAATCATTACCTAATAAGATAGCACACGAATCTGAGTCCAACATCATTTCAGCTGGGTCATAGTGAACCTCCTCCGTTAGATCTTCCAATAATGCAAACGCATTTGAATGAGCCAGCCCTTTAGCCTTTGAGTGCTCCCCAAGAGACGTCACAGGATTTTTAAAAATCCTCTTCCCGAAACTGGGGCCCTTCCCCATAGGTAAACTATCTCCACTTCCTTTTCTAACATCTGAAATAACGGAATCAACATTAGAAACTTCATCACTCTCCCCAACTTGTACACTTGGCTGCCTAGCAACTATACCAGCTTGAACCTCTGGCAACCCATCATCACCACCGGCCAAAACTCCATCATCATTCCCAGCAGCTCCCTTCACACGCCACTCCTTCCTAGACCGTGAGCTCTTCTGGGATTGGACATTGCTGCCAAACTTGCATGAATCAATTAGGTGACCAAACACTTTGCAATGCTTGCAACGTGGAGGCTTCCAATCATAAACAACCTTTTGGTTAAATGCAAACCCCTCATCACCATATACTGGAACAGACAAAGGAAGATCCTTATCAGCAGAGACTTCAACACAAAGCCGAGCATACGATAATCTCTCCATGGACCTCGTCATTTTATCAGTCACAATAGGCTGTCCAATGACACTCCCAATCGAACTCAAAGCTTGAGAGGACCAAAAGTGAAAAGGAAGATTGGGGAGAGAAATCCAAATAGGAACAGAGCATAAATCAACCCTCTTCAAACAAGCATTCGGGCTCCAAGGATGAAGGATCACTGGCCTTCTTTGCACGTACCAAGGACCCCCTTCAAGAACTTTAATTTTATCCTCCTCAAGATTAAATCTGAAAATAAAAAACCCACTGTCCAACAGATTAACATCGACATGACCTGAAATCTTCCACTGTTTTAACAACAAATCACGGGCAAAAGTGAAGCTTAGCTTGCCCCCAATAAAATGCCCCATAAGAGTGTTTCTCCATTTCTCAACCCCCTCTTTGATTATGGACTCCGGGCATTTAGCAACCCGCACCCCCTCAATCTCCTCGGGTTCCACAAAGGAAAGCTTCAAGCCATCACCAAGTAAAGAAGAAGACGAAGAGGAAAAGAGTGCAGACCATGGAACCCCCCCCCCCCTTTCTTTTTTGACCCCCCTTGTGAAGAGCTTCTTCCTTGCTATCCCAAGCCATCAGAACCAGCAACCTCATCCAAACGAACACCACCATGAACCAAAGAAACAGCCCCTTCATCCAACCCAGCCGCACCACCAAGAGCAAGTCAATCACCACCCCCTAGAACCCCAAAAGCAGCCCCACCCACACCCTCCTCACTCGATCCATCTATCTCCTCCCCTCCATCCCTCCCTCCCGAGAAGAGAAGAGGAGGAAAGCTAGCAGCCGAAGCAAGAGGCCTGCCGACCATCACTAAGATCAAAACCAAAACCCCCCTCTCAAAATCGCCAGAGCTTCTCTCTCCTATTTTCCAACCCCTTTCAAGACATCAACCAAATATGAACATATCAGTGTCCTTATCTCTTATTAGACGTGTGGATGCGATGTTGAGAATCGTGACCTACGAATTGATACGTACTTTCACATTTGTTCATTTCCGCTCCGAACCAGACCGGGTGGGTCGTTTGGAGATATTTGGTGCATTTCTAAACTTTTTTGGGCTTGGGATTTTCTAAAAAATGTCGTTATCTCTTTTTAGGCGTGTGGATGCGATGTTGAGGGGACTTGCGAATCGATACCTATTTCGACATATGTACATTTTCCGTGTAAACTAGAGCGGGTGGGTTGTTTGGGGTTATTTGGGGGCATTTCTGTACTTTCTTTGGGTTTGGTAAATTTTAAAAAGTGTCCTTATCTCTTATTAGATGTGTGGATGCGATGTTGAGAATCGTGACCTACGAATCAATATGTACTTTGACATACGTTCATTTCCGCTCCGAACCAGACCGGGTGGGTCGTTTGGAGTTATTTGGGTGCATTTCTAAACTTTTTTGAGCTTGGGATTTTCTAAAAAGTTTCCTTATCTTTTATTAGAGGTGTGGATGCGAAGTTGAGGGTCGTTACCTTCGAATCGTTACCTATTTCGACATATGTTCATTTTCGATTTTAACTAGACCGGGACGGTTGTTTGGGGTTATTTGGGGGCATTTTTGTACTTTTTTTGGGTTTGGTATTTTTAAAAAAGTGTCCTTATCTCTTATTAGGCATGTGGATATGATGTTGAGAATCGTGACCTACGAATCGATACGTACTTCGACGAATGTTCATTTTCGCTCTTAACCAGACCTGGTGGATCGTTTGGAGTTATTTGGGTGCATTTCTGTACTTTTTTGGGTTTGGGATTTTCTAAAAAGTGTCCTTCTCTTTTATTAGATGTTTGGATGCGCTGTTGAGGGTCATGACCTTCGAATCGATACCTATTTTGGCAGATATTCATTTTCGGTTTAAACCAGACTAGGTGGGACGTTAGGGGTTGTTTGGGGGAATTTCTGTACTTTTTTGGGTTAGGTATTTTCTAAAAAGTGTCCTTATTTTTTTATTAGAAGTGTGGATATGATGTTGAGGGTTGTAACATTCGAATCGATACCTATTTTGACATATGTTCATTTTCGGTTTAAACCCAAACTGGGTGGGCCGTTTGGGGTTATTTGGCTGCATTTCTGTACTTTTTGGGTTTGGTAATTTCTAAAAAGTTTCCTTATCTCTTCTTAGACGTGTGGATGCGATGTTGAGAATCGTGACCTACGAATCGATACGTACTTCGACATATGTTCATTTCTACTCCGAACCAGACCTGGTAGGTCGTTTGGAGTTATTTGGGTGCATTTCTGTACTTTTTTGGGTTTGGGATTTTCTAAAAAGTGTCCTTATCTTTTATTCGACGTTTGGATGCGATGTTGAGGGTCGTGACCTTCGAATCGATACCTATTTCGGCATATATTCATTTTCGGTTTAAACTCGACCGGGTGGATCATTTGGGGTTATTTGGGGGTATTTCTATACTTTTTTTAGTTAGGTGTTTTCTAAAAAGTGTCCTTACCTCTTATTAGACGTGTGAATTCGATGTTGAGGGTCATGACCTTCGAATTGATACCTATTTTGGCATATGTTTTTTTTCGGTTTAAAGCTGACCGAATGTATCATTTGGGGTTATTTGGGGCCATTTCTGTACTTTTTTAGGCTTGGGATTTTCTAAAAAATGTCCTTATCTCTTATTAGACGTGTGGATGCGATGTTGAGGGTCGTGACCTTCGAATCGATACCTACTTCGACATATGTTCATTTACGATTTAAACCAGACTGCGTGGGTCATTTTGGGCTATTTGGCGGCATTTCTGTACTTTTTTGGGTTTATTTTCTTCTAAAAAGTGTCCTTATCACTTATTAGATGTGTGGATGCGATGTTGAGGGTCGTAACCTTCGAATCGATACCAATTTCGATATATGTTCATTTTCGGTTTAAACCAGACCAGGTGGGTTGTTTGGGGTTATTTGGGGGCATTTTTGTACTTTTTTGGGTTTGGTATTTTCTAAAAAGTGTCCTTATCTCTAATTAGATGAGTGGATGCGATGTTGAGGGTCGTGACCTTCGAATCGATACCTATTTCGACATTTGTTCATTTTCGGTTTAAACCAGACCAAGTGGGTCGTTTGGGATTATTTGGGGGCATTTCTGTACTATTTTGGGTTTGGGATTTTCTAAAAAGTGTCATTATCTCTAATTAGATATGTGGATGCGACGTTGAGGGTCGTGACCTTCGAATCGATTCCTATTTCGGCTTATGTTCATTTTTGGTTTAAACCAGACCGGGTGGGTCGTTTGGGGTTATTTGAGAGAATTTCTATACTTTTTTGGGTTTGGGATTTTCTAATAAAAAGTGTTCTTATATCTTATTAGATGAGTGGATTTGATGTTGAGGGTCCAGACCTTCGACTCGGTACCTATTTCGGCATATATTCATTTTCGGTTTAAACTAGATAGGGTGGGTTGTTTGGGGTTATTTGGGGGCATTTCTGTACTTTTTTTCGTTTGGGATTTTCTAAAAAGTGTCCTTATCTCTTATTAGGCGTGTGGATGTGATGTTGAGGTTCGTGACCATTGAATCGATACCTATTTTGGCATATGTTCATTTTTTATTTAAACCAGATCGGGTGGGTCGTTTGGGGTTATTTGGGGAATTTCTGTACTTTTTTTGGGTTTGCTATTTTCTAAAAATTGTCCTGATCTCTTATTAGACGTGTGGATGCGATGTTGAGAATTGTGACCTACAAATCGATACATATTTTGACATATGTTCATTTCCGCTCCGAACCAGACCGGGTGGGTCGTTTGGAGTTATTTTGGGGCATTTTTGCACTTTTTGGGTTTGGTATTTTCTAAAAAGTTTCCTTATCTCTTATTTGGAGTGTGGATGCGTTGTTGAGGGTTGTGACCTGCGCATCGATACCTATTTCGACATATGTTCATTTTCGGCTTAAACCAGACCAAGTGGGTCATTTGGGGCTATTTGGGGGCATTTCTGTACTTTTTTGGGTTTGGTATTTTCTAAAAAGTGTCCTCATCTCTAATTAGACGTGTGGATGCGATGTTTAGGGTTCTGACCTTCGAATCGATACCTTTTTTGACAATTGTTCATTTTCGTTTTAAACCAGACCGGGTGGGTCGTTTGGGGTTATTTGGGGGCATTTTTGTACTTTTTTGGGCGTGGGATTTTCTAAAAAGTGTCTTTATCTCTTATTAGACGTGTGGATGCGATGTTGAGTGTCATTACCTATGAATCGATTCCCATTTCGACATATGTTTATTTTCGGTTTAAACCAGATCGGGTGTGTTGTTTGGGTTTATTTGGGGGGCATTTCTATACTTTTTTGGGTTTGGTATTTTCTAAAAAGTGTCCTTATCTCTTATTAGATGTGTGGATGCGATGTTGAGGGTCGTGACCTTCGAATCGATATCTATTTCGGCATATGTTCATTTTCAGTTTAAACAAGACTAGGTGGGTCGTTTGGGGTTATTTGGGGGCATTTAAGTACTTTTTAGGGTTTGGGATTCTCGAAAAAGTTTCCTTATCTCTTATTAGATGTGTGGATGCGATGTTGAATGTCGTGACCTTCAAATCGATACCTATTTCGACATATGTTCATTTACGAGTTAAACCGGACAGGGTTTTTGTCTTTTTGGGTGGATCGTTTTTTTTTTTAAATTTTTTTTTTTTTTTTTTTTTTTTTTTTTTTGGATCGTTTGGGGTTATTTTGGGGAATTTTTATACTTTTTTTGGCCTGGGAATTTCTAAAATGTGACCTTATCTCTTATTAGACGTGTGGATGCTGTGTTCATGATCATGACCTTCGAATCGATAGCTATTTCGACATATGTTCATTTTCGATTTAAACCAGACTTGGTGGGTTGTTTGGGGTTATTTTGGGCATTTTTATACTTTTTTGGGTTTGGGATTTTCTAAAAAGTATCCTTATCTCTTATTAGACGTGTGGATCCGATGTTGAGGGTCGTGACCTTCGAATCGATACCTATTTTGACATATGTTCATTTTCAGTTTAAACCAGACTCGGTGGGTCGTTTGGGGTTATTTGGGGGCATTTCAGTACTTTTTTTGGTTTGGGATTCTCTAAAAAGTTTCTGTATCTCTTATTAGATGTGTGGATGCGATGTTGAGTGTCGTGACCTTCAAATCGATACCTATTTCGACATATGTTCATTTTCTATTCATACCAGACCCGGTGGGTCGGTCAGGGTTATTTGAGGGCACTTCTGTACTTTTTTGGGTTTGAGAATTTCTAAAACGTGTCCTTATCACTTATTAGACGTGTGGGTGCGATGTTGAGGGTCATGACCTTCGAATCGAAGCTAATTTTGACATAGGTTCATTTTCGGTTTAAACCAGACCAGGTGGGTTGTTTGGGGTTATTTGGGGGCATTTCTGAACTTTTTTGGGTTTGGTATTTTCTAAAAAGTGTCCTTACCTCTAATTACACGTGTGGATGCGATGTTGAGGGTCCTGACCTTCGAATCGATACCTATTTCGACATTTGTTCATTTTTGGTTTAAACCAGACCGGGTGGATCGTTTGGGGTTATTTGGGGGCATTTCTATACTTTTTTGGGCTTGGGATTTTCTAAAAGTGTCCTTAACTCGTATTAGAAGTGTGGATGTGATATTGAGGGTCGTGACCTACGAATCGATTCCTATTTAGAAATATGTTCATTTTTGGATTAAACCAGACCAGGTGGGTCGTTTGGGTTTATTTGGGGGCATTTTTGTACTTTTTTGGGTTTGTTATTTCATAAAAAGTGTCATTATCTCTCATTAGATATGTGGATACGATGTTGAGGGTCGTGACCTTTGAATCGATACTTATTTCGGCTTATGTTCATTTTCGATTTAAACCAGACTGGGTGGATCGTTTGGGGTTAGTTGGGGGCATTTCTATACTTTTTTGGGCTTTGGATTTTCTAATAAAAAGTGTCCTTATGTCTTATTAGACGAGTGGATGCGATGTTGGGGGTCGTGACCTTCGACTCGATACCTATTTCGGCATATATTCATTTTTGGCTTAAACTAGACCGAGTGGGTCATATGGGGTTATTTGGGGGAATTTCTGTACTTTTTTTGGTTTGGTATTTTCTAAAAAGTGTCCTTATCCTTTATTATACGTGTGGATACGATGTTGAGGGTCGTGACCTTCGAATCGATACCTATTTTGGCATATGTTCATTTTCGGTTTAAACCAGACCAGGTGGGTCGTTTGGGCTTATTTGGGGACATTTCTGTACTTTTTTGGGCTTGGGATATTCTAAAAAGTGTCCTTATCTCTTATTAGACGTGTGGATGCGATGTTAAGGGTCGTGACCTTCGAATTGATACCTATTTTGACATATGTTCATTTTCGATTTAAACCAGACTGGGTGGGTCGTTCGGTGTTATTTGGGGCATTTCTATACTTTTTTTGGGTTTGCTATTTCCTAAAAAGTGTCCTCATCTCTTATTAGACGTGTGGATGCGATGTTGAGAATCGTAACCTACAAATCGATACGTATTTCGACATATGTTCATTTCTGCTTCGAACTTGACAGGGTGGGTCGTTTGGAGTTATTTTGGGGCATTTCTATACTTTTTTGGGTTTGGTTTTTTCTACAAAGTGTCCTTATCTCTTATTAGGAGTGGGGATGCATTGTTGAGGGTTGCGACCTGCGAATCGATACCTATTTTGGCATTTGTTCATTTTCGGTTTAAGCCAGACCAGGTGAGTTGTTTGGGGTTATTTGGGGGCATTTCAGTACTTTTTTGGGTTTGGAATTTTCTAAAAAGTATCCTTATCTTTAATTAGACGTGTGGATACGATGTTGAGGGTCATTACCTTCGAATCGATACCTATTTTGACATTTTTTTCATTTTTGGTTTAAACCAGACTGGGTGGGTCGTTTGGGTTTATTTTGAGGGCATTTCTATACTTTTTTGGGTTTGGTATTTTCTAAAAAGTGTCATTATTTCTTATTAGATGTGTGGATGTGATGTTGAGGGTCGTGACCTTCGAATCGATACCTATTTTGGCATATGTTCATTTTCGGTTTAAACGAGACCGGGTGGGTGGTTTGGGGTTATTTGGGGGCATTTCTGTACTTTTTTTGGTTTGGTCTTGCTAAAATGTGTCATTATCTCTTATTAGACGTGTGGATGCGATGTTGAGGGTCGTGACCTTCGAACCAATACCTATTTCGGCATATGTTCATTTTTTATTTAAATCAGACCGGGTGGGTCGTTTGGGGTTATTTGGGGGCGTTTCTGTACTTTTTTGGGTTTGGGATTCTCTAAAAAGTTTTCTTATCTCTTATTAGATGTGTGGATAAGATGTTGTGGGTCGTGACCTTCGAATCGATACCTATTTTGACATATGTTCCTTTTCGGTTTAAACCAGACCGAATGGGTCGTTTGGGGTTATTTGGCAGCATTTCTGTACTTTTTTGCGTTTGGGATTTTCTAAAAAGTGTCCTTATTTATAATTAGAGGTGCGGATGCGATGTTGAGGGTCGTAACCTTCGAATCGATACCAATTTTGACATTTGTTCATTATTGATTTAAACCAGACCGGGTGCGTCGTTTGGGGTTATTTGGGGGCATTTCTGTACTTTTTGTTGCTTGGGACTTCCTAAAAAGTGTCCTTAACTCTTAATAGACGTGTGAATGCGATATTGCGGGTCGTGACCTACGAATCGATTCCTATTTTGACATATGTTCATTTTCGGTTTAAACCTGACCGAGTGGGTCGTTTGGGTTTCTTTGGGGGCATTTTTGTACTTTTTTGGGTTTGAAATTTTCTAAAAAGTGTCCTTATCTCTTACTAGATGTGTGGATGCGATGTAAGGGTCGTGACCTTTTAATCGATACCTATTTCGGCATATGTTCATTTTCGGTTTAAACCGGACCAGGTGGGTCATTTGGGGTTATTTGGGGGCATTTCTATACTTTTTTGGGCATGGGATTTTCTAATAAAAAGTGTCCTTATATCTTATTAGACGTGTGGTTATGATGTTGTGGGTCGTGACCTTCGAATCGATACCTATTTCGGCATATATTCATTTTCGATTTAAAGTAGACCCGGTGGGTCGTTTGGGGTTATTTGGGGGCAGTTTTGTACTTTATTTTTATTTGGTATTTTCTAAAAAGTGTCCTTATCTCTTATTAGACGTGTGGATACGATGTTGGGGGTCGTGACCTTCGAATCGATACCTATTTTGGCATATGATCATTTGCGGTTTCAACCAGACCGGGTGGGTTGTTTGGGGTTATTTGGGGGCATTTATGTACTTTTTTGTGCTTGGGATATTCTAAAAAGTGTCCTTATCTCTTATTGGACATGTGGATGCGATGTTATGGGTCGTGACCTTCAAATCGATACCTATTCAACATATGTTCATTTTCGATTTAAACCAGACAGGTGGGTCGTTTGGTGATATTTGGGAGAATTTTCGAACTTTTTTTTGGGTTTGTTATTTTCTAAAAAGTGTCCTTATCTCTTATTAGATGTGTGGATGCAATGTTGAGAATCGTGACCTACAAATCCCTACGTATTTCGACATATGTTGATTTTCGCTCCGAATCAAACCGGGTGGGTCGTTTAGAGTTATTTTGGGGCATTTCTGTACTTTTTTGGGTTTGGTATTTTCTAAAAAGTGTCCTTAACTCTAATTAGAAGAGTGGATTCGATGTTGAGGGTCATGACCTTCGAATCGATACCTATTTTGACATTTGTTTGTTTTCGGTTTAAATAGACCGGGTGGGTCGTTTGGTGTTATTTAGGGGCATTTCTGTACTTTTGGGGTTTGAAATTCTTTAAAAAGAGTCCTTATCTATTATTAGACATGTGGATACGATGTTGCAGGGTCGTGACCTTCGTATCGATACCTATTTTGGCATATGTTCATTTTCAATTTAAACCAGACCGAGTGGGTCGTTTGGGGTTATTTGGGGGCATTTTTGTACTTTTTTGGGCTTGGGATTTTCTAAAAAGTGTCCTTATCCCTTATTAGACGTGTGGATGCGATGTTGAGGGTCGTGACCTTCGAATCGATACCTATTTGACTTACGTTCATTTTCGATTTAAAACAGGCCGGGTGGGTCATTTGTGGTTATTTGGGGGCTTTTCCGTACTTCTTTTGGGTTTGGTATTTTCTAAAAAGTTTCCTTATCTCTTATTGAGGGTTGTGACCTTTGAATCGATATGTATTTCGACATATGTTCATTTTCGCTCCGAACCAGACTGGGTGGGTCGTTTTGAGTTATTTGGGTGCATTTTTGTACTTTTTTGGGTTTGGGATTTTCTAAATAGTGTCTTTATCTCTTATTAGAAGTGTGGATGTGATGTTGAGGGTTGTGACCTGCGAATTGATACTTATTTCGACATATGTTCATTTTCGATTTAAACAAGACCAGGTGGGTCGTTTCGGCTTATTTCGGGGCATTTCTGTACTCTTTTGTAGTTGGGATTTTCTAAAAAGTGTGCTTATCTCTAATTAGACGTGTGGATGCGATGTTGAGGGTCGTGACCTTCGAATCGATACCTATTTCGACATATGTTTATTTTCGATTTAAACCAGATCGAGTGGGTAGTTTGGGGTTATTTGGCGGCGTTTCAGTACTTTTTTGGGTTTGGTATTTTTTTAAAAAGTGTCCTTATCTCTTATTAGACGTGTGGGTGTGATGTTGAGGGTCCTGACCTTCGAATCGATTCCTATTTCGACATATGTTCGTTTTCGATTTAAACCAGACCGGGTGGGTCGTTTTGGGTTAATTTGGGGCATTTCTGTACTATTTTTAGCTTGGGTTTTTCTGAAAAATATCCTTATCTCTTATTAGAGGTGTGGATGCGATCTTGAGCGTCTTGACCTTCGAATCGATTCCTATTTCGACATATGTTCATTTTCGGTTTAAACCAGACCGAGTGGGTCGTTTGGGGTTATTTGTGGTCATTTTTGTACTTTTTTGGGTTTGGTATTTTCTAAAAAGTGTCCTTATCTCTTATTAGAAGTGTGGATGCGATGTTGAGGGTCATGACCTTTGAATCGATACCTATTTTGGCATTTATTCATTTTCGATTTAAACTAGACTGGGTGGGTCGCTTGGCGTTATTTGGCTGAATTTTTGTACTTTTTTGGGTTTGGTATTTCCTAAAAACTGTCCTTATCTCTTACTAAACATGTGGATGCGATGTTGAGGGTCGTAACCTTCGAATCGATACCTATTTTGGCATATGTTTATTTTTGGTTTAAACCAGACAAGCTGGGTCATTTGGGGTTATTTGGGGGCATTTCTGTAATTTTTTGGGCTTGGGATTTTCTAAAAAGTGTCCATATCTCTTATTGGACGTATGGGTGCGATGTTGAGGGTCATAACCTTCGAATCGATACCTATTTTGGCATATATTCATTTTTTATTTAAACCAGACCGGGTGGGTCGTTTGGGGTTTTCTTGGGGCATTTCTGTACTTTTTTTGGCTTGGGATTTTCTAAAAAGTGTCCTTATCTCTTATTAGACGTTTGGACTCGATGTTGAGGGTCTTGACCTTCGAATCGATTCCTATTTCAACACATGTTCAATTTCGATTTAAACCAGACCGAGTGGGTCGTTAGGGGTTATTTGGGTGCATTTCTATACTTTTATGGGTTTGGTATTTTCTGACTTAGGTCCTTATCTCTTATTAGATGTGTGGAGGCGATGTTAAGGGTCGTGACCTTCGACTCAATACCTATTTCGGCATATCTTGATTTTTGATTTGGGGGCATTTCTATACTTTTTTGGGTTTAGGATTTTCTAAAAAGTGTCATTATCTCCTATTAGACATGTGGATGCGATGTTGAGGGTCGTGACCTTCGAATCGATACCTATTTTGGCATATATTCATTTTCGGTTGAAACTAGACCGGGTGGGATCGTTCAGGGTTATTTGTGGGCATTTCTGTACTTTTTTGGGTTTGGAATTTACTAAGAAGTCTCCTTTTCTCTTATTAGACATATGGATGCGATGTTGAGGGTCGTGACCTTCGAATCAAAACCTATTTCGGCATATGTTCATTTTTTGTTTAAACCAAATCGGGTGGGACGTTTGGGTTTATTTGGGGGCATTTTTGTACTTTTTTTGGGTTTGGTATTTTCTAAAAAGTGTCCTTATCTCTTTTTAGACGTGTGGATGTGATTTTGAGAATCGTGACCTTCGAATGGATACGTAATTCGACATATGTTCATTTTCGCTTCGAACCAGATCGGGTGGGTCGTTTTTTGTTATTTGGGTGCATTTCTGTACTTTTTTGGGTTTGGGATTTTCTAAAAAGTGTCCTTATCTCTTATTAGACATGTGGATGCAATATTCAGGGTTGTGACTTGCGAATCGATTCCTATTTTGACATATGTTCATTTTTTGTTTAAACCAGACCGGTTGGGTCGTTTGGGGTTATTTGGGATCATTTCTGTACTTTTTTTGGGTTTGGGGTTTTCTAAAAAGTGTCCTTATCTCTTATTAGACATGTGGACGAGATGTTGAGAATCGTAACCTTCAAATCGATACGTAATTCGACATATGTTCATTTCCGCTCTGAACCTGACCGGGTGGATCGTTTGGAGTTATTTGGGTGCATTTCTGTATTTTTTTTGGTTTTGGATGTTCTAAAAGGTGTCCTTATCTCTTATTAGACGTGTGGTTCCGATGTTGAGGGTTGTGACCTGCGAATCGATACCTGTTTTGACATATGTTCACTTTCGGTTTAAACCAGACCAGGTGGGTCGTTTGGGGTTATTTGGGGGCATTTCTATACTTTTTTTGGGTTTGGTATTTTCTAAAAGTATCCTTATCTCTTATTAGAAGTGTGGATGCGATGTCCAGGGTCGTGACCTTCGAATCGATACCTATTTTGGCATATGTTCATTTTCTGTTTAAACCAGATCAGGTGTGTCGTTGGGGATTATTTGGGGGCATTTCTGTACTTTTTAAGTTTGGGATCCTCTAAAAAGTGTCCTGATCTCTTATTAGACATGTGTGGATGCAATGTTGAGGGTCGTGACCTTCGAATCGATACCTATTTTGGCATATGTTCATTTTCGGTTTAAACCAGACCGGGTGGGTCGTTTGGGGTTATTTGGAGGCATTTCAGTACTTTTTTGGGTTCGGTATTTTCTAAAAAGTGTCCTTATCTCTTATTAGACGTATGGATACGATGCTGACGGTCGTGACCCTCGAATCGATACCTATTTTGACAGATGTTCATTTTCGGTTTAAACCAGATCGGGTGGATCGTTTGGGGTTATTTGGGGGCATTTCTGTACTTTTTTGGGCTTGGGATTTTCTAAAATATGTCTTTATCTATTATTAGACGTGTGGGTGCGATGCTGAGGGTCATGACCTTCAAATCGTTACCTTTTTTGACATATTCTCATTTTCGATTTAAACCAGACCGGTGATGAGCACATTTATGTGTGAAATTTTAGGGCATAAATTATACATTTTACCACATTGGACAGAGTTACTCGGTGCTTTCTTGTGCTTTTCAGGGTTTAGGTGAATTCTTGTGAAAATGAAGGAGATGATGCTAAGGAGATGTTTTTAAGCTTTTAGAAGTGTAATGGATGCATAGCCCATCGAGTCAGCCTCGTAATGGTTCAAACGGCGCTTAATTCCGAGTTGAAACGAAGAAGTTATGGCCGCTTCCGTAACGATGCGTGAAAATGGTCTAGGGGTTTTTTTATAATTATTGACAGTCGGATGGGAACAAAGTGAAATGGAAGTTCGGATTTTAGGGGCCTTAATGAAATTATCAAAAGTTACTTTACTGTACCCAAAAGATTCCATTTGGAAGGCTCGGACAGTCCAACTTCAACTTGAGATATCTTGGGCTCCCCTAACTCCGAATTGATGAAATTTGGGTCTATTTTGTGTGATTTTTCGCAAGGAACACAATGGTGAGGCCTATATAAGCACCCCATGCTCCACGTTTTTTGAAGGACAGAATGGGTATTTTATTTATTCTTGAAGGAATCCTAGTCATCACCCTTACTCTCTCTCCTCCAACTTCTCAAGGGCACTTCTGAAATTCTACTTGGGATAGATTTATATTTTCTCATCTATGGAAGGTTGAAAAATCAAAGATGCTTTGATTTTATTGCTTGGAGAAGATATCTACAAAGAAAAGGAAGCACTTGTTAAAATTGAAGTTTATTTTTCTAGAAATAGAAGTCTATGTAAACAATCTTTCTTCTTCTTCTTTCTATTTTTTTCTTTTTCTTAGGATTCAAGGCATTGTAAAAGAGGAAAGAGAAGAGAATATTCTCTTTTCTTAGGGAATATTTCTCCTACACTTCCATCTTCTCTCTTCTCCTCTCTTCCACCTATAAATACCCCCTACCTCTCTTGTAAAAATTTGCTCATTCACTTAGTGAAATTTCTTCTCTTCTTCTCCTTCTAATTTGTGATTTTTGGCTTTTCTAAGTTCTAGTTTGCTTTTATAATTTTTACTTAATGGTTATAATAGGTTTAGTTTATGCTTTAATTTCAATTTAAGTCTTCAATTGGGTTGTAATTTCTTAATTCTAGTTTAGGTTTTAAGCCTTCTAGTCTAAGTTCTTAAGTTAATGACAAGACTTGAAGATTTAGAAGAGGAGGCCATGGTAAGTTTATGCAAGTATTCAAGCTTTTCATTTACATTCATGCAAGCACATCCAGGTTTTACTATCTAAACTCTCAATCTCATTCCCCATCTCCTCTATCTCTCTCTATCTTCTTCTTCTTCCCCCTCTATTTCTTTTATTTTAATTTTATATGGTTGTGGTTTATGGATGCATTTTTATTCCCTTATTTCTTTTATGTGGTTAGTATGTGTGGCTGCATTTTTATTCCTTTCAATTCGCTTTAGTTTGATAGGTTAGATGCTCATGTGTTAGGACGCCGATTTAATCCCTTAATTTTGTTAGATGCTTATGAGTTAGGATGCATTGATTTTCGTTAGTTTAATTAGTTTAATTTAACACTTTAATTTGGTTCATTTTGCATTACTTTTAAGTTAGTTAAATAGAGTGGCGTATATCTCCTCGTGTTCGACCCGTAGCTACGATTGACCCGTACGCTATGGTTTTATTTTAACTCAAACAAGTTTTTGCGCCCGTTGGGAGATTATTGTCCATTTTATTTATCTGATTTTTAAGTAGTTCAAGTGTTTTAGTTTATTATTTTTTCTTTTTTTTTTGAAAAAAAAAAATCAGTTTTTGAAAACCTCTTCTTGTTTCTCTTCTCGTTTCAAATAGTGTGCGCCCAATCTAAAGTCCTTCATATGCTTCAACCCTCCATCTTTTGGTGTCCCTCATAGGATTAAGTTACCTATGACGCTACATCTTGACTTGGTTGGGTGGATTGACATGTGACTTATCTTTGGAGGTGACCACTCTTGATAACAGAAAGCGACATAGTGAGAGTGTTGGAAACATAAACGATAGTAGACCTCCATTCTACATCGAATCCATATTGGAGTCGCACGTAGGTGGCTATAGAAGACTATACGGGTTCCCTTGTGCCAACCTATATGGCATCCTTACAGCTTTTGAACCATTGTTTCGATTTTTGAGGGATAGAGATGCACTATCTACCTTGGGGTCCCTCTTGTTTCTAGTTTTTTTTTTTTTTTTTAAGTGTTTTATTTTTCTTTAATTTTTCTAAAGGAGACCTCATATCTATTTAGGTGGCTAAGGTGTGGACTCGTGATTCAAGTAATCGCCTTATTAGAAGACCACCTTCTCTACCACCTTGACCATGGGTGACCAACAACCCAAGACTCTTAAGGATAGGTTTTACCCCACCAGGGCTGCACAACCTCATGCATTAGTCTCGCTCGTTGTTACAGGAATAACTATGAACTCAAGACCAACTTCATCAAGATGCTACCCCATTTCCATGGGATGGCTAATGAGGATGCATATCTCTTCCTTAGGGAATTTGAGGAGGTCTCGTGTTCTAATTAAGGTCCGTAATTTGACCGATGATGCAGCTTAGGCTTAGGTTTATACCCTTTGCCCCGAAAGACCAGGCCAAGAAGTGGCTCTATGGATCGCCAACAAACTCCATTAATACATGGGATGAGTTCACCATTGTCTTTTTGAGAAAATTCTTCCCTCTTCACAAGACCAATAAGCTTAAAAGTGACATCCTCCAGCTCAGCAGTAAACCACATGAGTCCTTTTCTAAATTCATGGAAAGATTCAAGGACCTCCTCTTAGAATGCCCTCACCATGGTTTTGACTTGTGGCAGCTATGCCAAATTATTTATGAGGGTATTGATTATCGCATCAAGCAACTTGTAGAGTCTATGTGTCCAAAGCAGCTTTACTTCTTTTTCTCGAGGAGAATGATGCATGGACATTCTTAACCAACTTGGCCGATAAGACTAGGGAATGGGAATCTTCCCAAGAGGCCGAAAGGACCACTAAGGGGTATCTCATTGAGGGTATGCCACCAAGGAGGCCAAACTTGATAGCCTCATAAAACGGTTGGAGTCCATAGTTCTTAAAGAGTCTATACCAGCTTAATCCGGCCAACCAAGTCAACCATGTGTCGGTATGCGCTGGTGCCAAACCCCGGACACCTTTCTCGAGGAATGCCCCAACACCTTGGTGGGCAATTCCAAAGACCGAGAATGTAAGTGCTCTCTACCAAAATAACCCATATAGCAATACTTACAATCCAGGATGGAGAAATCACCCCAATTTCTCATGGAATCAAGGGAACCAAGCAGCCCATCCAACTTTAACCATCAAGGCCAGTTGGTGCCCAAAGGACCAACTATGCACCACAAAGCCAAGGAATGTCTCCTAACCCTTTCCCCTCGTCCTCATCCAGACCTTCTATTAATTCTCGCTAGGCCTCCTCTCCTTGCACCTTATCAAGAACCCCCGTGGTTTACCAATATAGGAGAGGCAACAAGATCGAATGAGATGGACAACAAGATAGCTCTTCTCATGACAAGCCACAATAACATGGAAAACAACTCACCCACCTTGTCACAATCCCGCATGAGAGGGAAACAGGAAGTTACTAGCCACCCGAGCCAAATCCTAGGCATGTTCATATTCAAGAAGGTACCCAAGCTCCTCCAACCAATGTTGCACAAGGCCAACAAGCACCAAGGGCCCTCTAGACAGTAAATGTTGTTTATGCTTTAAGGAGTGGCCGTGAGTATCAACAAAGCTAGTGCACCTCGCCTTTATCATCTCATACCCCGTTGACTCTCCCCTCTCAAGAGGCCATTGAAGTGCCTACGCTTCAGTGTTCGTCCGATGAACCTAAAGATATACCGGATGATTTGGTTGAGGAAACCAAAGAGGATTCTCGTTGAGGAAGTTAAAAAGACCAACCCCGAAAGAATTTATACCCCACCGCCCTTTCCCAAATAGGTTGGTTAGCAAGAAGTCTCCTTCGTGGAGAAGATATTGATGTGTTCAAACAGTTCGGTGAATATCCCCTTGTTGGATGCTATTGCCCGTATCCCCGCTTATGCTAAAGTCCTCAAAGACTTATGCACCCAAAAGCGGACCACCAATGTGCCCAAAAGGCATTCTTGGTCGCTAACATTAGTTCTCTAATCTCACAAACAAGAGGCCAAGCATAAGGATCCGGAAGCCCCACCATCTCTTGCACTATAGGCCATACTACTATTGATCATGCCTTATTGGACCTTGGTGCAAGTGTGAACCTCTTACCCTTTCATGTCTACCAACAATCGGGATTGGGAGAACTCGAAACCACCAAAATTACTCTTCAACTTGCAGATCGGCGTTAAAGTTCCTAAGGGAATGATTGAGGATGTCCTGTGAAGGTTGGGGAATTTATTTTTCCGTAGATTTTATTGTTTTAGATACCCAACCCATCGCCAACTTCAAGGACCAAATCCCAATCATATTGGGTAGACCATTCCTAGCTACCAAGAATGCTTTAATCAATTGCAGGAATGGTCTCATGAAATTATCTTTTGGCAATACTTCGTTGACTTCAATGTGTTTAGGTTGGGCAAGCAGCCGACATGGATGAAGAGGTGCATATGCTTCAAGGATTTCCGATGATATTGATACGCTTCTTTGAGATTGATTTTGATTCGGATTTCAAGAATGTATGCAAGAATTGGAGGGTGTTGATGATACTCCCTTATCTCGAGGTCCGGAGCATCCAACCACCTTTGGAGCCCCTTGACCCCTATCCACTTCCATTCCCAAATCCTCTATTATTGAGCCCCCACATTAGAGTTGAAGGCATTGCCCTCCAACCTCAAGTATGTCTTCTTAGGACATGATCATACTCTTCCCGTTATTATTGCTTTCGATTTGACTTCTATTCAGAAGAAGAGTTGATTAAGCTTCTAAAGGATAATAAGGAAGCCATAGGTTGGACCATGTCCGACATCAAAGGTATTAGCCCCTCCATTGTTCAACATCATATACATCGATGGAGAGTTCCACACCTTCTAGGAACCCCAAAGGAGGGCTAATCCCGTGATGAAAGAGGCAATCAAGAAAGAGATCCTAAAATGCTTGGATCATGGCATCATTTATCCTATTTTCGATAGCCAATGGGTGAGTCCCTGGTGTTGTGCCTAAGAAAGGAGGAGTCACCGTAGTTGAGAATGCTAATAATGAGTTGATTCCAACCCGTATCCAAACGGATGGAGAGTGTGCATTGACTATAGGAAATTGAATGCGGCAACTTGGAAGGACCACTTCCCTTACCTTTTATTGATCGATGTTAGAGAGACTAGCTGCCATGAATATTATTGTTTTCTTGATGGTTATGCAGCTATAACCAAATTCCTATTGCTCTAGAGGACCAACACAAGACCACTTTCACATGCCCTTATGGAACCTTTGCTTACCGGCGTATGCCTTTTGGGCTTTGCAATGCCCCCGCTACATTCCAAAGGTGCATGATGAGTATCTTTTCCGATATGGTAGAGCACTTCCTAGAGGTGTTTATGGATGATTTTTCTATTCATGGCTCTACTTTTTCTAATTGCTTGCATCATCTCTCTTGGTTCTTAAAAGATGCATAGAAAAGAACTTGGTCCCGAATTGGGAGAAGTGCCACTTCATGGTAAAGCAAGGTATAGTTCTTGGTCACATTGTGTCCAAAGAAGGGATCAAGGTTGATAGATCTAAGGTGGACCTTATAGCCAATTTACCACCACCCAAGAGTGTGAAGGACATTCGATCTTTTCTTGGCCATGTGTTTTTATAGAAGATTCATCAAGGACTTTAGCCGATAGCTAGACCTCTCACCTCTCTTTTGGCAAAGGACTGCCCATTTGATTTCTCTTCCGAGTGTCATGATAGTTTTGAGCAATTGAAAAGAGCGTTGACTTCAGCCCCCATTATTCAAGCTCCAATTTGGACAGCTTCATTTGAACTTATGTGTGATGCCTCCGATTTTGCTATAGGGGCTGTTCTTGGGCAAAGAATCAATAAATTGCCCCATGTGATTTATTATGCAAGTAGGACTCTTAATGATGCACAACTTAATTATACCACCACCGAGAAAGAATTTTTAGTCGTTGTGTTTGCTTTAGAGAAGTTTAGGCCCTACTTGGTTGGATCACATGTGATTGTTTATATCGACCATGCAGCTATCAAATATCTTGTGCGTAAGAAAGATGCCAAGGCTCGCCTCATTAGGTGGGTCCTTTTGTTACAAGAATTTGATCTTGAAATTAGGGATAAGAAAGGGTGTGAAAATTTGGCTGCACATCTATCCCGGCCGCCTAATTCCTTGATCGTGATTCTCCAACAACGAGAATTTTCCCGATGAGTATCCGATGGCGTGTTCAGTGAACCTTGGTTTGCCGACATTGTTAATTATCCGTTACGGTGTGACACCCGCACATTGGTCCACCCAAGATAAGAATCGTTTCTTTTCACAAGTTAAGTATTTCTTTTGGGATGATCCTTATCTTTTAAGACCGCCCCGATCAAGTAATCCGAGATGTGTCCCCGATCATGAGCAACAATCGCCTTATCTTTTGCCATGATCAGCTTGTGGAGGCCATTTTGGGCCTAATAAGATGCGCCAAAGTTTTACAAAGGTGGATTTTATTGGCCTAGTCTGCTTAAAGACGCTTTACTTATTGCAGGCATGTTCTTCATGCCAATCCTGCGCCTTACTAAGAGAAATATGATGCCCTCAACCCACTCCGTGGTTGAGGTGTTTGATGTATGGGGTATTGATTTCATGGGGCCTTTCCCTAACTCTTTGGTAACCCGTACATATTACTTGTCTGGGACTATGTGTCCAAATGGATTGAGGCGCTTGTTGTAAGACCAATGACCACAAGGTGGTTGTGAAATTTCAAGGAGAACATCTTCTCCCGTTTTGGTACTCCCGGCTCTCATTAGTGATCGGGCAAGCATTTTTGTAATCGGCCTTTGAGGCCCTCATGAAAAAGTATGGTGTCGCCCATAAGTTGGCCACACCCTACCATCCCTGCACTAAGGCTGTTGAGGTTTCAAATAGGCGATCAAGCAAATTCTTGAGAAAACCATCAACCCGAACCGCAAGGATTGGTCTAACCGATTGGTAGATGCGTTGTGGGCCCATAGGACAGCCTTCAAGACCGATCTTGGTCAATCTCCGCACTGCTCCGGTGTATGGAAAGGCATGTCACTTACTCGTAGAGATTGAGCACAAGGCCTTTGGGCTATCAAGAAGCTTAACTTTGACCTACACACCGCAGTGCCCATAGGAAACTCCAACTATCCGAGTTGGAAGAGCTTAGGAATGAGGCATATGAGAATGCCCGATTTACAAGGAAAAACCAAGGCTTTCCATGATAGGCACATTTTGAGAAAATCTTTGAGGTAGGCCGTAATGTTTTGTTGTACAATTCTCGCTTGCATATCTTTCCGTAAGTTGTCTAGATGGGATGGGCCCTATATTGTTCAAAAAGTTTATCCTCATGGGGTGTGAAGTCCTCAATCCAAGTACAGGAGCTACTTTCAAGGTCAATGGCCAAAGATTGAAGCCGTACATAGAGATGCCTACTCCAGCTTGACGAAGAGGTCATGAATCTCCATGAGCCTCTTTACCTTGACCCCGATATCCTCGGTATGTATCCCTCCCTTGTCCTTATTCTTTCTTTTCTCGCATGCATTGAGGACACCGCATGAATTAAGTGTGGGGGTGTGTTGGACTTAATTTAATTTGTGAATTTTGAATTTTGTGAATTTTGATTGTGGCGATAGTTTTTGGGTATGTGCATAAGTCTCTTCGATTTGCAAAGCGAGAGTGAGAGGGAATTAGGTGCCCTCCTAGCATGCGAAATAATAAAAATCCCTTTTCAAGGATGGTAGTTGGTTTGTATCCGTGATGGGGATTGAGTTTGAAAATATGAGTGCTACTTCATGTGATGGTTAGATTCCTCTATGTGTTTATGGACCCCTTTGATCTTTTGGCTAGTAGTTGAGACCAATTTGTTTGTGGCAAGGCAAGGCATGAAAGTGGAAGTGAATGAAAAAAAAAAAAAAAAAAACAAACAAGGAAAAAAGAAAGTGGAATTCCTGGACTAGACAGGCATCGTGCCTCATGAAGCGTGGTGACTTGATCGAAATTCCTTGGAAGGAAACTCAAAAAAAAAAAAACTCTTGCATCAATGTCTCAATGTCTTATGGATATATGCAAAAGCGAAGCTACCAAGTATTTGGGTGTGTATGCTCCACCATGTCATTCAGAGAACAAGAGGGAGTAGAAATAGAGTTTGTGGTTGAGAAAGAAAAAAACTTTTGCCTTAATGCCTGAAAAAAAAAAAAGTATGGTCAACAATACTCAATGCCTAAGTCTTTGGTTCCATCGATGCTATGGGGGGTTTACTTGAAGGTGAGTAGTGTTCAGAAAATATGAGGAGATCCCTTGAACTTGATGCATGCTTGTTACATGAATTGATGTGGGGTGATAAAATTCAAGTGTGGGGGAACCTTTGGCTCCTTGATCATTAGTTGAACACTTTTGGGATTATGTGCACGCCCTACTTATGCCATGATTAAAATTTGCAGCATTTATTTACAATTGAATTTTGGGTGTATATTCACCGCAAACACCCACGAGACACAACTCGTCCACTAGGGGTAACCTAGGGGTTTAAAGGCTTGTTGCACATGCTAAGTGCAACCGTGATTCCTACGAAAGTGAGTTAGGATTTTCTCGCATTCTAGGTTAGTTTTTGTTTTTGCTTTACTTGAGGACAAGTAACGCTCAAGTGTGGGGAATCTGATGAGCACATTTATGTGTGAAATTTTAGGGCATAAATTATACATTTTACCACATTGGACAGAGTTACTCTGCTTTCTTGTGCTTTTCGTGGTTTAGGTGAATTCTTGTGAAAATGAAGGAGATGATGCTAAGGAGATGTTTTTAAGCTTTTTAGAAGTGTAAATGGATGCATAGCCCATCGAGTCAGCTCGAATGGTTCAAACGGCACTTAATTCCGAGTTGAAACGAAGAAGTTATGGCCGCTTCCGTAACGACGCGTGAAAATGGTCTGCAGGGTTTATTTATAATTATTGACAGTCGGATGGGGACAAAGTGAAACGGAAGTTCGGATTTTAGGGGCCTTAATGAAATTATCAGAAGTTACTTTACTGTACCCGAAAGATTCCATTTGGAAGGCTCGACATCCAACTTCAACTTGAGATATCTTGGCTCCCCAACTCCGAATTGATGAAATTTGGGTCTATTTTGTGTGATTTTTCGCAAGGAACACAATGGTGAGACCTATATAAGCACCCCATGCTCCACGTTTTCTGAAGGACAGAATGGGTATTTTATTTATTCTGAAGGAATCCTAGTCATCACCCTTACTCTCTCTCTCCTCCAACTTCTCAAGGGCACTTCTGAATTCTACTTGGGATAGATTTATATTTTCTCATCTATGGAAGGTTGAAAATCAAAGATGCTTTGATTTTATTGCTTGAGAAGATATCTACAAAGAAAAGGAAGCACTTGTTAAAATTGAAGTTTATTTTTCTGAAATAAATGAGGTCTATGTAAACAATCTTCTCTTCTTCTTCTTTCTATTTTTTTCTTTTTCTTAGGATTCAAGGCATTGTAAAAGAGGAAAGAGAAGAGAATATTCTCTTTCTTAGGAATATTTCTCCTACACTTCCATCTTCTCTCTTCTCCTCTCTTCCACCTATAAATACCCCCTACCTCTCTTGTAAAATTTGCTCATTCACTTAGTGAAATTTCTTCTCTTCTTCTCCTTCTAATTTGTGATTTTTGGCTTTTCTAAGTTCTAGTTTGCTTTTATAATTTTTAGTTAATGGTTATAATAGGTTTAGTTTATGCTTTAATTTCAATTTAAGTCTTCAATTGGGTTGTAATTTCTTAATTCTAGTTTAGGTTTTAAGCCTTCTAGTCTAAGTTCTTAAGTTAATGACAAGACTTGAAGATTTAGAAGAGGAGGCCATGGTAAGTTTATGCAAGTATTCAAGCTTTTCATTTACATTCATGCAAGCACATCCAGGTTTTACTATCTAAACTCTCAATCTCATTCTCCATCTCCTCTATCTCTCTCTATCTTCTTCTTCTTCCCCCTCTATTTCTTTTATTTTAATTTTATATGGTTGTGGTTTATGGATGCATTTTTATTCCCTTATTTCTTTTTATGTGGTTAGTATGTGTGGCTGCATTTTTATTCCTTTCAATTCGCTTTAGTTCGATAGGTTAGATGCTCATGTGTTAGGACGCCGATTTAATCCCTTAATTTTGTTAGATGCTTATGAGTTAGGATGCATTGATTTTCGTTAGTTTAATTAGTTTAATTTAAAACTTTAATTTGGTTCATTTTGCATTACTTTTAAGTTAGTTAAATAGAGTGGCGTATATCTCCTCGTGTTCGACCCGTAGCTACGATTGACCCGTACGCTTGCGGTTTTATTTTAACTCAAACAACCGGGTGGGTCGTTTGAGGTTATTTGGGGTCATTTCTGTTATTAGACGTGTGGATGCAATGTTGAGGGTCTTGACCTTCGAATCGATTCCTATTTCGACATATGTTCATTTTTTGTTTAAACCAGACCGAGTGGGTCGTTTGGGGTTATTTGGGGGCATTTTTGTATTCTTTTGGGTTTGGTATTTTCTAAAAAGTGTCCTTATCTCTTATTAGACGTGTGGATGCGATGTTGAGAATTGTGACCTTCGAATCGATGCCAATTTTGACATATGTTTATTTTAGGTTTAAACCAGACCGGGAGGGTCATTTGGGGTTATTTGCCGGCATTTCAGTACTTTTTTGGGTTTGGTATTTTCTAAAAAGTGTCCTTATCTCTTAATAGACGTATGGATACTATGTTGGAGGTCGTGACCTTCGAATCGATACCTATTTTGGCAGATGTCATTTTCGACTTAAACCAGATCGGGTGGGTCATTTGGGGTTATTTGGGGTCATTTCGATACTTTTTTGGGCTTGGGATTTTCTAAAAAGTGTCCTTATCTATTTTTAGACGTGTGGGTGCGATGCTGTGCGTCATGACCTTCGAATCGATACCTATTTTGACATATATTCATTTTCGATTTAAACCAAACCGAGTGGGTCGTTTGGTGTTATTTGGGGGCATTTTTATACTTTTTTGGGTTTGGTATGCGAAAAAGTGTCCTTTTCTCTTATTAGACGTGTGAATGCGATGTTGAGGGTCTTGACCTTCGACTCGATACCTATTTCGGCATATGTTGATTTTTTGTTTAAACCAGACCGAGTGGGTCGTTTGGGGTTATTTGGTGGCATTTCAGTACTTTTTTGGTTTTGGTATTTTCTAAAAAGTGTCCTTATCTCTTATTCGATGTGTGGATGTGAAGTTGGGGGTCCTGACCTTCGAATCGATACCTATTTCGACATATGTTCATTTTCAATTTAAACCAGACGGGGTGGGTCATTTGGGGTTATTTGGGGGCATTTCTGTACTTTTTTGGCTTTGGGTTTTTCTAAAAAGTGTCCATATCTCTTGTTAGACGTGTGGATGTGATGTTGAGGGTCGTGACCTTCGAATCGATACCTATTACAACATATGTTCATTTTCGGTTTAAACCAGACCAGGTGGGTGGTTTGGGGTTATTTGCGGGCATTTCTATACATTTTTTGGGTTTGGTATTTTCTAAATAGTGTCCTTAATTCCAGTTAGATATGTGGATGCAACGTTGAGGATCATGACTTTTGAATCAAAACCTATTTCAACATATGCTCATTTACGGTATAAACCAGACTGCATGGGTTGTTTGGGGTTATTTAGCTGCAATTCTGTACTTTTTTGGATTTGGTAATTTCTAAAAAGTGTCCTTATCTAGTATTACACATGTGGATACGATGTTGAGGGTCGTGACCTTCGAAACGATACCTATTTTGGTATATATTTTCAATTTAAACCAGACCGGGTGGATCGTTTGGGGTTATTTGGGGGCATTTTTTGTACTTTTTTGGGCTTGGGAATTTCTTAAAAGTGTCCTTATCTCTTATTAGACGTGCGGATGCGATGTTGAGGGTCATTACCTTCGAATTGATACCTATTTCGACATATGTTCATTTTCAATTTAAACCAAACCGGGTGGGTCATTTTCGGTTATTTGGGGGCTTTTCTGTACTTTTTTGGGTTTGAGATTTTCTAAAGGGTGTCATTATCTCTAATTAGACGTGTGGATGCGATGTTGAGGGTCGTGACCTTCGAATTGATACCTATTTCAACATATGTTCATTTTTTATTTAAACCAGGCCGAATGGGTCGTTTGGGGTTATTTGGCGGTGTTTCAGTACTTTTTTGGGCTTATTTGATCCTAAAAAGTGTCCTTATCACTTATTAGATGTGTGGATGCGATGTTGAGGGTCGTGACCTTCAAATCGATACCTATTTTGACATATGTTCATTTTCGGTTTAAACAAAACTAGGTTGGTGGTTTGGGATTATTTGGGGGCATTTCATTACTTTTTTGGGTTTGGTATTTTCTAAAAAGTATCCTTATCCCTAATTAGACGTGTGGATGCGATGTTGAGGGTCATGAGCTTCGAATCGATACCTATTTTTGTCACGTTCATTTTCGGAGTAAACCAGACCGGGTAGTCTTTTCGGGTTTATTTGAGGGCATTTCTGTACTTTCTTGGGCTTGGAATTTTCTAGAAAGTGTCCTTATCTCCTATTAGACGTGTGGATGTGATGTTGAGGGTCATGATCTTCGAATCGATACCTATTTTGACATATGTTCATTTTCGGTTTGAACCTGATTGGGTGGGTCGATTGGGGTTATTTGGGGGCATTTCTGTAGTTTTTTGGGTTCGGGATTTTCTAACAAGTTTCCTTGTCTCTAATTAGACGTGTGGATGCGATGTTGAGAGTCGTGACCTTCCAATCGATACCTATTTCGACATATGCTCATTTTCTGTTTAAACTAGACCAAATGGATCGTTTGGGGTTATTTGGCAGCATTTCTGTACTTTTTTTGGTTTAGTTTTTTCTAAAAAGTGTCCATATCCCTTATTAGACGTGTGGATGCGATTTTGAGGGTCCTGACCTTTGTATCGATACCAATTTCGACATATGTTCGTTTTTGGTTTAAATGATCAGGTGTGTCGTTTGAGGTTGTTTGGGGGCATTTCAGTACTTTTTTGGGTTTGGTATTTTCTAAAAAGTGTCCTTATCTCATATTAGACGTGTGGATGCGATGTTGAGGGTCGGGACCTTCGAATCCATACCTAGTTTGACATTTGTTCATTTTCGGTTTAAACCAGACCGGGTGGGTCGTTTGGGACTATTTGGGGGCATTTCTGTACTTTTTTGGGCTTGGGATTTTTTAAAAATTGTCCTTAACTCCTATTAGATGTGTGGATACAATGTTGAGGGCCGTGACCTATGAATCGATTCCTATTTTGACATATGTTCATTTTCTATTTACACCAGACCGGGTGGGTCGTTTGGGTTTATTTGGGGGCATTTTTGTACTTTTTTGGGTTTGGTATTTTCAAAAAAGTGTCCTTATCTCCTATTAGTTGTGTGGATGCGAAGTTGAAGGTCGTGACCTTTGAATTGATACCTATTTCAGAATATGTTCATTTTCGGTTTAAACTAGACCGGGTGGGTCGTTTGGGGTTATTTGGGGGCATTTCTGTACTTTTTTTTGTTTGATGTTTTCTAAAAAGTGTCCTTATCTCTTATTAGACATGTGGATGCGATATAGAGGGTCTTGACCTTCTAATCGATATCTATTTCGACATATGTTCATTTTTTATTTAAACCAGGCCGAATGGGTCGTTTGGGGTTATTTGGCAGCATATCAGTACTTTTTTGGGCTTATTTGTTCCTAAAAAGTGTCATTATCACTTATTAGACGTGTGTATGCGATGTTGAGGGTCGTGACCTTCGAAACGATACCTATTTCGACATATGTTCATTTTCGGTTTAAACCAAACCAGGCTGGTCGTTTGGGGTTATTTGGGGGCATTTCATTACTTTTTTGGGTTTGGTATTTTCTAAAAAGTGTCCTTATCCCTAATTAGATGTGTGGATGCAATGTTGAGGGTCGTGAGCTTCGAATCGATACCTATTTTCGTCACATGTTCATTTTCGGATTAAACTAGACCGGGTAGTCCTTTTGGGTTTATTTGAGGGCATTTCTGTACTTTCTTGGGTTTGGAATTTTCTAGAAAGTGTCCTTATCTCTTATTAGACGTGTGGATGTGATGTTGAGGGTCATGACCTTCGAATCGATACCTATTTCGACATATGTTCATTTTCGGTTTGAACCTGATCGGGTGGGTCGTTTGGGGTTATTTGGGGGCATTTCTGTAGTTTTTTGGGTTCGGGATTTTCTAAAAAGTTTCCTTGTCTCTAATTAAATGTGTGGATGCGATGTTGATGGTCGTGACCTTCAAATCGATTCCTATTTCAACATAAGTTCATTTTTTATTTAAATCTGACCGAATGGGTCGTTTCGGGTTATTTGGCGGCATTTCTATACTTTTTTGGGTTTAGTTTTTTCTAAAAAGTGTCCTTATCCCTTATTAGACGTGTGGATTCAATTTTAAGGGTCCTGACCTTTGTATCGATACCAATTTTGACATATGTTCATTTTCGATTTAAACTTGATCAAGTGTGTCGTTTGAGGTTGTTTGGGGGCATTTCAGTACTATTTTGGGTTTGGTATTTTATAAAAAGTGTCCTTATCTCATATTAGACGTGTGGATGCGATGTTGAGGGTCGGGACCTTCGAATCGATACCTATTTTGACATTTATTCATTTTCGGTTTAAATCAGACCGGGTGGGTCGTTTGGGACTATTTGGGGGGCATTTCTATACTTTTTTGGGCTTGGGATTTTCTAAAAATTGTCCTTAACTCTTATTAGACGTGTGGATGCAATGTTGAGGGTCGTGACCGATGAATCGATTCCTATTTTGACATATGTTCATTTTCTATTTAAACCAGACCGGGTGGGTCGTTTGGGTTTATTTGGGGGCATTTCTGTACTTTTTTGGGTTTGGTATTTTCAAAAAAGTGTCCTTATCTCATATTAGATGTGTGGATGCGAAGTTGAAGGTCGTGACTTTTGAATCGATGCCTATTTCGATATTTGTTCATTTTCGATTTAAACTAGACCGGGTGGGTCATTTGGGGTTATTTGGGGGCATTTCTGTATTTTTTTTTGTTTGGTATTTTCTAAAAAGTGTCATTATCTCTTATTAGACGTGTGGATGCGATGTTGAGGGTCTTGACCTTCGAATCGATACCTATTTTTGCATATGTTCATTTTCGGTTTAAACCAGACCGTGTGGGTCGTTTGAGGTTATTTAAGGGCATTTCTATACTTTTTTGGGCTTGGGATATTCTAAAAATGGTCCTTATCTTTTATTAGACATTTGGATGCGATGTCGACGGTCGTACCCTTCGAATCGATGTCTATTTTGACATATGTTCATTTTCCGTTTAAACCAGTGGGTCATTTGGGGTTATTTGGGGGCATTTCTGTACTTTTTTGGGCTTGGAATTTTCTAAAAAGTAATCTTATCTCTTATTAGACGTGTGGATGCGAAGTTGAGGGTCGTGACCTTTGAATCGATACCTATTTCGTCATATGTTCATTTTCTGTTTAAACCAGACCGAGTGGATCTTTTGGGGTTATTTAGGGGCATTTCTGTACTTTTTTGGGCTTGGTAATTTTTAAAAAGTGTCTTTATCTCTTATTTGACGTGTGGATGCGATGTTGGGGCCTTGACCTTCGGATCGATACCTATTGCGACATATGTTTATTTTCGTTTTAAACCAGATTGGGTGGGTCGTTTGGGGTTATTTGGGGCATTTCTATACTTTTTTGGGTTTGGTATTTTCTAAAAAGTGTCCTTATCTCTTATTAGACGTGTGGATGCGATGTTGAGGGTCGTGACCTTCGAATCGATACCTATTTTGGTATATGTTCATTTTTGGTTTAAACCAGACCGAATGGGTCGTTTGGGGTTATTTGGCTGCATTTCTGTACTTTTTTAGATTTATTTTTTTCTAAAATTGTTCTTATCACTTATTAGACGTGTGGATGAAATGTTGAGGGTCATGACCATCGAATCGATAACAATTTCGACATATGTTCATTTTTGGTTTAAACCAGCCCAGGTGGGTCGTTTGGGGTTATTTGGGGGCATTTCTGTACTTTTTTGGGGTTTGTATTTTCTAAAAAGTGTCCTTTTCTATAATTTGACGTGGGGATGCGATGTTGAGGGTCGTGACCTTCGAATCGATACCTATTTTGACATTTGTTCATTTTCGATTTAAACCAGAACGGGTGGGTCGTTTTGTGTTATTTGGGCGCATTTCTATACTTCTTTAGGGCTGGGATTTTCTAAAAGGTGTCTTTAACTCTTATTAGACGTGTGGATGCGATGTTGAGGGTCGTGACCTACGAATCGATTCCTATTTCGACATACGTTCATTCTCAATTTAAACCAGACCAGGTGGGTTGTTTGGGTTTATTAGGGGGCATTTCTATACTTTTTTGGGTTTGGTATTTTCTAAAAAGTGTCCTTATCTCTTATTAGATGTGTGGATGCGATGTTGAGGGTCATGACCTTCGAATCGATACCTATTTCGGCCTATGTTCATTTTCGGTTCAAACCAGACCGGGTGGGTCATTTGGGCTTATTTGGGGGCATTTCTATACTTTTTTGGGTTTTGGATTTTCTAAAATGTGTCCTTATCTCTTATTAGACATGTGGATGCGATGTTGATACGTATTTCGACATATATTCATTTTCGGTTTAAAATCGACCGGGTGGGTGGTTTTGGGTTATTTGGCGGCATTTCTGTACTTTTTTGGGTTTGGTAATTTCTAAAAAATGTCCTTATCTTTTATTAGACGTGTGGATGCAATGTTGAGGGTGGTGACCTTCGAATCTATACTTATTTCGGCATAAATTCATTGTTGGTTTAAACTGGACCGGGTGGATCGTTTGGGGTTATTTGGGGGCATTTCTGTACTTTTTTTGATTTGGTATTTTCTAAAAAGTGTCCTTATTTATTAGATGTGTGGATGCGATGTTGAGGATCGTGACCTTCGAATTGATACCTATTTCGGTATATGTTCTTTTTATGTTTAAACTAGACCGTGTGAGTCGTTTGGGGTTATTTGGGTGCATTTCTGTACTTTTTTGTACTTGGGATTTTCTTAAAAATTTCCTTATCTCTTATTAGACGTGTGGATGCGATGTTGAGGGTCGTGACCTTCGAATCGATTCTTATTTCGACATATGCTCATTTTCTATTTAAACCACACCGGGTGGGTCATTTGGATTTATTTGGGGGCATTTTTGTACTTTTATTGGGTTTGGTATTTTCTAAAAAGTGTCCTTATCTCTTATTGGACGTGGTTAAGAATCGTGACCTTCGAATCGATACGTACTTCAACATATGTTCATTTTCGCTCCGAACCCGACCGCGTGGGTCGTTTGGAGTTATTTGGGGGCATTTCCATACTTTCTTGGGTTTTGAGTTTTCTAAAAAGTGTCCTTATCTCATATTAGAAGTGTGGATGCGATGTTGAGGGTCGTGACCTGCAAATCGATACCTATTAGGACATATGTTCATTTTCGGCTTAAACCAGACTAGGTGGGTCGTTTGGGGTTATTTGAGGGCATTTCTATACTTTTTGGGGTTTGGGATTTTCTAAAAAGTGTCCTTATCTCTAACTTGATGTGTGGATGCGATGTTGAGAGTTGTGACCTTCGAATCGATACCTATTTAAACATATGTTCATTTTCGATTTAAACCAGACCGGGTGGGTCGTTTGGGGTTATTTGGGGGCATTTCTGTACTTTTTTGGGTTTGGGATTTGCTAAAAAGTGTCCTTATCCCTAATTAGATGTGTGGATGTGATGTTGAGGGTCGTGACCTTTGAATCGATAACTATTTCGATATATGCTCATTTTCGGTTTAAACCAGACCGGGCGGGTCCTTTGGGGTTATTTGGTGGCATTTCTATACTTTTTTGGGTTTGGTAATTTATAAAAAGTGTCATTATCTCTTATTAAACATGTGGATGGGATGTTGAGGGTCGTGACCTTCGAATCGATACCTATTTTGACATTTGTTCATTTTCGATTTAAACCAGAACGGATGGGTCGTTTGGTGTTATTTGGGGGCATTTCTGTACGTTTTTAGGTTTGGGATTTTCTAAAAAGTGTCCTTAAGTCTTATTAGACATGTGGATGCGATGTTGAGGGTCGTGACCTACGAATTTATTCCTATTTCGACATATGTTCATTTTCGGTTTAAACCAGACCGTGTGGGTCGTTTGGGTTTATTAGGGGGCATTTCTGTACTTTTTTGGGTTTGGTATTTTCTAAAAAGTGTCCTTATCTCATATTAGATCTGTGGATGCGATGTTGAGGGTCGTGACCTTCGAATCGATACCTATTTCGGCCTATGTTCATTTTCGGTTCAAACCAGATCGGGTGGGTCGTTTGGGGGCATTTCTTTATTTTTTTGGGTTTCGGATTTTCTAAAAAGTATCCTTACCGCTAATTAGACATATGGATGCCATGTTGAGGGTCGTGACCTTTGAATCGATACGTATTTGGACATATGTTCATTTTCGGTTTAAAACCGACAGGGTGGGTGGTTTGGGGTTATTTGGCGACATTCCTGTACTTTTTTGGGTTTGGTAATTTCCAAAAAATGTCCTTATCTCTTATTAGACGTCTGGATTCGTTGTTGAGGGTCGTGACCTTCAAATCAAAACCTTTTTCGGCATATGTTAATTTTTGGTTTAAAACAGACCGGGTGGTTCATTTGGGTTTATTTGGGGGCATTTCTGTATTTTTTTTCGGTTTGGAATTTTCTTAAAAGTGTCCTTATCTCTTATTAGACGTGTGGATGCGATGTTGAGGGTCGTGACCTTTGAATCAATACCTATTTTGATATATGTTCATTTTTGGTTTAAACAGACCGGGTGGGTTGTTAGGAGTTATTTGGGTGCATTTCTACAGTTTTTTGGGTTTGGGAATATCTAAAAAGTCTCCTTATCTCTTATTTGACTTGTGGATGCGATGCTGAGGGTTGTGACCTGCGAATCGATACCTATTTCGACATATGTTCATTTTCGATTTAAACCAGACCAGGTGGGTCGTTTGGGGTTATTTGGGGGCATTTCTATACATTTTTGGGTTTGGGATTTTCTAAAAAGTGGCCTTATCTCTAATTAGATGTGTGGATACAATGTTGAAGGTCGTGACCTTTGAATTGATACCTATTTCGACATATGTTCATTTTCGGGTTAAACCAGACCGGCTGGGTCGTTTGGGGTTATTTGGAGGTATTTATGTACTTTTTTGGGTTTGGGATTTTCTAAAAAGTATCCTTATCTCCAATTAGACGTGTGGATGCGATGTTGAGGGTCGTGACCTTTGATCGATAACTATTTCGATATATGTTCATTTTTTATTTAAACTAGACCGGATGGGTCCTTTATGGTTATTTGGCGGCATTTCTGTAATCTTTTGGGTTTGGTAATTTCTAAAAAGTGACCTTATCTCTTATTAGACGTGTGGATGGGATGTTGAGTGTCGTGACCATCGAATCGATACCTATTTCGACATATGTTCATTTTCGGTTTAAACCAGATCGGGTGGGTTGTTTGGGGTTATTTGGAGGCATTTTTGTACTTTTTTGGGCTTGGGATTTTCTAAAAAGCGTCATTATCTCTTATTAGATATGTGGATGCAATGTTGAGGGTCGTGACCTTTGAATCGATACGTATTTCGACATATGTTCATTTTCGATTTAAAATCGATCGGGTGGGGTTTGGGGTTATTTGGCGGCATTTCTGTACTTTTTTGGGTTTGGTAATTTCTAAATAGTGTCCTTATCTCTTATGAGATGTGTGGATGCGATGTTGAGGGTTGTGACCTTCGAATCGATACCTATTTTGGTATATGTTCATTTTCGATTTAAACCAGATCGGGTGGGACGTTTGGGGCTGTTTGGGGGCATTTCTGTACATTTTTGGTTTTGGTAATTTCTAAATAGTGTCCTTATCTCTTATGAGAGTGGGGATGCAATGTTGAGGGTCATGACCTTTAAATCGATACCTATTTCGACATATGTTCATTTTCAATGTAAACTAGACCGGGTGGGTCGTTTGGGGTTATTTGGCGGCATTTTGGTACCTTTTTGGGTTTGGTATTTTTTAAAAAGTTTCGATACACTTATTAAACGTGTGGATGCGATGTTGAGGACCGTGACCTATGAATCGATACCTATTTTGGCATATGTTCATTTTCGATTTAAACCAGACCGGGTGGGTCGTTTGGGGTTATTTGGGGGCATTTCTATATCTTTTAGGCTTGGGATTTTCTAAAAAATGTCTTTATCTCTTATTGGATGTGTGGATGTGATGTTGAGAATCTAGACCTTCGAATCGATACATGTATTTTGAGTTACGTTCATTTTCGGTCCGAACCAGACCGGCTGGGTCGTTTGGAGTTATTTGGGGGCATTTCTGTACTTTTTTGGCTTTAGGATTTTCTAAAAAGTGTCCTGATCTCTAATTAGAGGTGTGGATGCGATGTTGAGGGTCGTGACCTTCGAATCAGTACCTATTTCGACATATGTTCATTTTCGATTGAAACCAGATCGTGTGGGTCGTGTGGGGTTATTTGGTGGCATTTCTGTACCTTTTTGGGTTTGGTATTTTCTAAAAAGTCTCCTTATCCCCAATTAGACGTGTGGTTGCGATGTGGAGGGTCGTGACCATTGAATTGATACTTATTTTGACATATGTTCATTATCGGTTTAAACCAAACCAGGTGGGTCGTTTGGGGTTATTTGGGGGCATTTGTATACTTTTTTGGGTTTGGGATTTTCTAAAACGTGTCCTTATCTCTAATTAGACGTGTGGATGCGATGTTGAGGGTCGTGACCTTCGAATTGATACCTATTTCAGCATATTTTCATTTTCGATTTAAACCAAACCGGGTGGGTCGTTTGGGGTCATTTGGGGGCATTTCTATACCGTTTTGGGTTTGGGATTTTCTATAAAGTGTTCTTATCTCTAATTAGACGTGTGGGTGCAATGTTGAGGGTCGTGACCATTGAATTGATAACTATTTTGATATATGTTCATTTTCGGTTTAAACCAGACCGGGTGGATCCTTTGGGGTTATTTGGCGGCATTTCTGTACTTTTTTGGGTTTGGTAATTTCTAAAAAGTGACCTTATCTCTTATTAGACTTGTGGATGCAATGTTGAGGGTCGTGACATTCGAATCGATACCTATTTCGACATATGTTCATTTTCGGTTTAAAGCAGACCGGGTGGGTCGTTTGGGGTTTTTTGGGGGCATTTTTATACTTTTTTGGTTTGGGATTTTCTAAAAAGTGTCCTTATCTCTTATTAGAAGTGTGGATGCGATGTTGGGGGTTGTGACCTATGAATCGGTACCTATTTCGACATATGTTCATTTTCTGTTTAAACAAGACCAGGTGGGTCATTTGCGGTCATTTGGGGGCATTTTTGTACTTTTTAATGCTTGGGATTTGCTAAAAAATGTCCTTATCTCTTATTAGACGCGTGGAACCGATGTTGAGGGTCGTGATGTCGAATCGATACCTATTTCGACATATGTTCATTTTCGATTTAAACTAGACCGGGTGGGTCGTTTGGGGTTATTTTGTGGCATTTTCGTACTTTTTTGGGTTTGGTAATTTCTAAAATGTGTCCTTATCTCTTATTAGACATGTGGATGCGATGTTGAGGGTCGTGACCTTCGAATCGATACCTATTTTGGTGTTTGTTCAGTTTTTATTTAAACCAGACCGGGTAGGTTGTTTGGGGTTATTTGGGGGCTTTTCTATACTATTTTGATTTTGGTACTTTCTGAAAAGTGTCCTTATCTCTAATTAGATGTGTGGATGTGTTGTTGAGGGTTGTGACCTTCAAATCGATACCGATTTTGGCATATGTTCATTTTCGGTTTAAACCAGACTGGGTGGGTCATTTGGGGTTATTTAGGGGCATTTCTGTACTTTTTTGGCCTTGGGATTTTCTAAAAGTGTCCTTATCTCTTATTAGATGTATGGATCTGATGTTGAGGGTCATAACCTTCGTATCGATACCTATTTGGACATATGTTCATTTTCGATTTAAGCCAGACCGGGTGGGTCATTTGGGGTTGTTTGGGGGCATTTCTGTACTTTTTTGGGTTTGAGATTTTCTAAAAAGTGTCCTTATCACTTATTAGACGTGTGGATGTGATGTTGAGGGTCGTGACCTTCGAATCGATACCTATTTCGGCATATGTTAATTTTCGGTTTAAACCAGACTGGTAATGGTACGGGCCATTTAAATTCTGTTTCTTATTCTATTCTGGGCCGACCGACGGGGTGGGGGTCTAATTTCCAGGCCCAACGGGTTCTTTTAAACCCGACAGAGTGTAGTGGAGCTAAGGGAGACGGACCTAGCAAGGGGCGAGTTGACGGTTCTAACCTTGATGCTAAATGAAGTGTTTAGCTTGGAATGTTAGAGGGATGAATGCCTCAACCAAACGGTTGGGGATTAAGAAGGTGTGTAAAGACCATCAAGCTAAATTGGTTTGTCTTCTGGAAACAAAAGTTAAGGTGGAAAATTGTGCTGCAATTTTTGACAATTTTATTTCAGATTGGAAGTATGTGCACAATGGAGAGACTGACAACACAATTTGGATTTGGTTGGGCTAGGATCCGAATTTTTTTAATGTTGAAGAAATTTTTTTTTTTGATAAGTAAGAATTGTATTACGAAGGAAAAGAAAAAGATACAGAAAAGACATCCTTTTAGAACCCGAAATAGGGTAAAAGGACCCTAAGCAACATAGGACAGGCCCTATCCAAACAACCAGGGGGAAGACAGAACCCCTCCAAGGCTACATCCTAAAATAGGTTACGAGCTCCTTATCTTTCTTTATGAGAATCTCCAGCTCCGGAGGGAAGGACTCAAGCTCCCATAGGATTCCAGAAGGGTCAGTAGGGAGGGAGGCCATGAAATCTGTAGGCTGGTTCTGTTCTTTCCAGACATGGACAAATTCCTTAGACCTAAGCAGCCTAGCCTTTATGTGGATCTTACGTTTCAGTGGAAGGATGTGCCAAGGCCCAGTAATTACTGCATTCAATATGTCCACAGCAAGCTTCGAATCTGATCTTACAGAGACATCATACAAGGCCTTCTCAATGCATAAGGAAATTCCTTTGTAAATAGCCATGAGCTCCATGGACAGCACCGAAAGAGTTTCCCCTAGGCCAACATAGGCAGCAATGGGATCCCCACTATTATCTCGAATGAGACCCCCAAAGCCTGCCTCGTCATCTGAAAGAGACCCATCACAATGGGGAGCAACCATGTTCGGATTAGGGACAAACCAAGAACAGGTCCTTGGAGTTCTTGCAGCCCAATGAACTTGAAGGCCCCATTTGGCAGCAATATGAAGATTGGCAATAGTAGGGTCTCCCACCAAATTAGCGGAAGATAATCTGCCAATAACATCCCCCTTTATAACCCCTATGATCTGGCCCTTAGGTCTGATTTTGTTTCTAAAAATTCTGTAATTCCTCTCCACCCAAATATGCTTGATTGTGGCACAAAATGCAAGCTTGATGACCAGTCCCAACTTCCCTGCTCTACCTACCACGTATCTCACTGAAATGGCTGCATCAATGGCATTGCTAGGAGTGGCCCCATCTTGAAAACAAAGGTCATGAATATTTTTCCAAATATCAGTGGTAAAAGGGGGCACCCGAAAAAAAGATGATCCCTGCTTTCAATTCCAGCCCAACAAAACTCGCAATGATGAGGAGCTGGAATGTGTCTATGAATGAGGTTGTCCCTAGTGGGGAGGGCATCTGAGAGGCATCTCCAAGCTATAAAAGAATGGGAATTTATGCTCCCTTCAAACCAAACAGCTTTGCTCCAATCTATACGGGTAGCTTAGTTTGGATAGCACTCCAGGCTGATTTGGAAGAGAAGTTCCCCGATGAGTTACCAGTCCAAATTGTCAAATCCGGAACCTCATCGAGAAATTTTTCAGTGGCTAGAAGGGCCCTCCAAAAAAGTATAGTAATGCGCTAAAACAACCCCAAAAGACCCACCCAGTCTGATTTAAACCAAAAATGAACATATGTCGAAATAGGTATCGATTCGAAAGTCACGACCCTCAACATCGTATCCACACATCTAATAAGAGATAACGACACTTTTTAGAAAATCCCAAGCCCAAAAAAGTACAAAAATGCCCCCAAATAACCCCAAACGACCCATTCGGTCTGGTTTAAATCGAAAATGAACATATGTCGAAATAGGTATTGATTCGAAGGTCACGACCCTCAACATCGCATCCACACGCCTAATAAGAGATAAGGACACTTTTTAGAAAATCCCAAGGGCAAAAAAGTACTGAAATGCCCCCAAATAACCCCAAACGACCCACCCGGTCTGGTTTAAACCGAAAATGAACTTATGCCGAAATAGGTATCGATTCGAAGGTCACGACCCTCAACTTCGCATCCACATGTCTAATAAGAGATAAGGAGAATTATTAGAAAATATCAAATATAAAAAGTACACAAATGCCCCCAAATAACCCCAAACGACCCATTCGGTCTCGTTCAAACCAAAAATGAACAGATGTCAAAATAGGAATCGATTCAAAGGTCACGACCCTCAACAACTCATCTACACGTCTAATAAGGGATAAAGACACTTTTTAGAAAATCCCAAGCCCAAAAAAGTACAGTAATGCCCTAAAATAACCCCAAACGACCCACCCTGTCTGATTTAAACCGAAAATGAACATATGTCGCATTAGGTATCGATTCGAAAGTCACAACCCTCAACATCGCATCCACACGTCTAATAAGAAATAAGGACACTTTTTAGAAAATCCCAAGCCCAAAAAAGTACAGAAATGCCCCCAAATAATTCCAAACGACCCAGCAGGTCTGGTTTAAACTGAAAATGAACATATTCGAAAATAGGTATCGATTCGAAGGTCACGACCGTCAACATCACATCCACACATCTAATAAAAGATAAGGACACTTTTTAGAAAGTACCAAACCCAAAAAAAATACGGAAATGCCCCCAAATAACCCCAAATGACTTACCCGGTCTAGTTTAAACCGAAAATGAATATATGCCAAAATAGGTATCGATTCGAAGGTCATGACCCTCAACATCGTATTCACACGTCTAGTAGGAGATAAAGACACGTTTTAGAGAATCCCAAACCCAAAAGTACAGAAATGGCCCCAAAGGACCCCAAAGGACCCACTCGGTCTGGATTAAACAAAAATGAACATATACCGAAATAGGTATCAATTCGATGGTCACGACCCTCAACATCACATCCACACGTCTAATAAGAGATACTGACACTTTTTAGAAAATACCAAACCCAAAAAAAGTACAAAAATGCCTTTAAATAACCCCAAACGACCCTCCCGGTCTAGTTTAAACCAAAAATGAACATATGTCAAAATGGGTATTGATTCGATGGTCACGACCCTCAACATCGTATCCACATGCCTAATTAGAGAGAAGGACACTTTTTAGAAAATCCCCAACCCAAAAATGTATAGAAATGCCCTCAAATAACCCCAAACGACCCACCTGGTTTGGTTTAAATCGAAAATAAACAAATGTCAAAATAGGTATCGATTCGCAAGTCACAACCCTCAAGATCGCATCCACACGTTTAATAAGAGATAAGGACACTTTTTAGGAAATCCCAAACCCAAAAAAGTACAAAAATGCACCCAAATAACTCCAAACGACCCACCCGATCGTGTTTAAATGAAAATGAACATATGCCGAATAGGTACCGATTCGAAGGTCACGACCATCAACATCGCATCCATAAGTCTAATATGAAATAAGGACACTTTTTAGAAAATACCAAACCCAAAAAGTACAGAAATACCCCCAAATAACCCCAAACGACCCACCCGGTCTACTTTAAACCGAAAATGAATATATGCCGAAATAGGTATCGATTCGAAGGTCACGACCCTCAACATTGCATCCACACGTCTAATAAGAGATACAGACACATTTTAGAGAATCCCAAACCCAAAAAGTACAAAAATACCCCCAAATAACCCCAATCGACCCACCCGGTCTGGTTTAAACCGAAAATGAACTTATGCCAAAATAGGTATCGATTCGAAGGTCACGACCCTTAACATTGCATTCACATGTCTAATAAGAGATAAGGACACTTTTTAGAAAATACCAAACATAAAAAAGTGCAGAAATGCACCATAATAACCCCAAACGACTCATTAGGTTTGGTTTAAACCAAAAATGAACATATGTCGAAATAGGAATCGATTTGAAAGTCACGACCCTCGACATCGCATCCACACGTCTAATAAGAGAGAATGACACTTTTTAGAAAATTCCAAGCCTAAAAAAGTACAGAAATGCTCCCAAATAACCCCAAACAACCCACTCGGTCTGGTCTAAACCGAAATGAATATATGTTGAAATAGGAATCGATTCGAAGGTCACGACCCTCGACATCACATCCACACGTCTAATAAGAGATAAGGACGCTTTCTAAAAAATCCCAAGCCCAAAAAAGTACAAAAATGCCCCCAAATAACCCATCCCAAACGACCCACCCGTTCTGGTTTAAACCAAAATTGAACATATGTCGAAATAGGTATCGATTCGAAGGTCACGACCCTCAACATCGCATCCACACGTCTAATAAGAGACAAGGACACCTTTTAAAAAATCCCACACCCTAAAAAGTACAGAAATGCCCCCAAATAACCCCAAACAACCCACCCGGACAGGTTTAAACTGAAAATGAACATATGTCAAAATAGGTGTCGATTTGAAGGTCACGACCCTCAACATCGCATCCACACATCTAATAAGAGATAAGGACACTTTTTCAAAAATACCAAACCCAAAAAAGTATAGAAATGCCCTCAAATAACCCCAAACAACCCACTCGGTCTGGTTTAAATCGAAAATGAACATATATCAAAATAGGAGTCGATTCGAAGGTCACGACCCTCAACATCACATCCACACGTCTAATAAGAGATGAGGACACTTTTTAGAAAATCCCAAGCCCAAAAAAGTAAAGAAATGCCCACAAATAACCCCAAATAACCCACCCGGTCTGGTTTAAATCGAAAATGAACATATGACAAAATAGGTATCGATTCGAAGGTCACGACTCTCAACATCCCATCCACATGTCTAATATGACATAAAGACACTTTGTAGAAAATCCCAAGCCCAAAAAAGTACAGAAATGCCCCCAGATAAAACAAAAAATGAACCTATGTCAAAATAGGTATCGATTCGTCGGTCACGACCCTCAACATCGCATCCACACGTGTAATAAGTGATAAGGACACTTTTTAGAAAATACCAAACCGAAAAAAGTATAAAAATGCCCCCAAATAACCCTAAATGACCCACTTGGTCTGGTTTAAATCGAAAATGAACATATGTCGAAGTACGTATCGATTCGAAGGTCATGACCCTCAACATCGCATCCACACATCTACTAAGAGATAAGGACACTTTTTAGAAAATCCCAAGACCAAAAAAGTACAGAAATGCCCCCAAATAACCCCAAACGACCCACTCTATCTGGTTTAAACTGAAAATGAACACATCAAAATAGGTATCGATTCGATCGTCACGACCCTCAACATTGCATCCACATGTCTAATAAGTGATAAGGACACTTTTTAGAAAATACCATACCCAAAAAAGTACAAAAATGCCCCGAAATCACCCCAAACGACCCTCCTCGATGCAAACACTTCAAAGTGTTTGGTCCCCTTATTGATACTTGCAAGTTTGGCAGCAGTGTTCAATCCTAGAAAAACTCACGGCCTAGGAAGGAGTGGCGGGTGAAGGGAGCTGCTGGGAATGATGAAGGAGTTTTGGCCGGTGTTGAAGCTGGGTGTCGGCGGTTAATTCTGGTGTAGCTTCTGAGCAGCCGGATGCGCATGCTGGAGTTGGTGATGTAAGTTTAAATGCAGATTCCTTAAATTCAGTGAAGGATAAAGGTAAAGTGGATCTCAAGTCATTGGGGAAAGATTCCAGATTTGGCAAGAGGATATTCAAAAATCCTGCGTTAAATTCTGGGGAGCAATCTAAGGCTAAGGGGCTGGCTCATTCCAATGCCTTTGCTTTGTTGGAACATCTAACGGAGGAGGTTCACTATGACCCGGATGATCTGATGCTAGACTTAGATTCTTGTGCTCTCTTATTAGGCAATGATTTGTTTGAGGGAGCAGATTTGGGGGAAGAAGATTATTCCCCCCAACCTTTAGCTATTATTCCAAACTTGGACAAGGAGGATCGTGGGAAGGATCCGATTTCCAAAGATGCTGCATCTATTTTAAATTCGAATACAAAATCTAATTTTGTGGAGCAGATCCCTAGTGCGTTATCTTTGGAAGTGAAGGTGGCTGAAGTAAATGCTATAAATGGTGGTGGTGATGGGGCAACCAGAAACTCGTTGGAGGTGGCTGATCCAAATCCAATGGTGGATGCGTCTGAGGTAATCTTGGAAGGTGACAAGTTAGTTGAAGATTCCTTGAGCTCAAGGGAGAAAGAATTATTTCCTCCTAAACCCTCAGCCAATTTTGAAAGATTAAAAAAGTGAGCTGCGAAGATTCGGTCAACCCAAGGGCAGTCTGGGAAAGGTATGGGCCATTTAAATTCTGCTTCTTATTCTACTTTGGGCCTACCCCTGGGGAGGGGGTCTAAGTTCCAGGCCCAACGGGTTCTCTTAAACTTGAAAGATTCTAGTGGAGCTAAGGGAGATGGACCTAGTAAGGGTGGGTTTGACGGTTCTAACCTTGATGCCAAATGATGTCCTTACCTTGGAACGTTAGAGGTTTGAATGCCTCTACTAAACGGCTGGGGATTAAGAAGGTTTGTAAAGACCATCAAATCAAATTGGCTTGTCTTCTGGAGACTAAAGTTAAGGGGAAAAACTGTGCTACTATGTTTGACAATTTTATTGCAGATTGGAAGTATGTGCACAATGGGGAGACTGACTCCACTCTGCGGATTTGGTTGGGTTGGGATCCTAATTTTTTTAATGTTGAAGAAATCCAAAAAACCAAGCAGTTTATTCATGTTAAGGTGTCGATTGTGGGTACCTCTGTCTCTTTCCTTTGTACAGCAGTGTATGCTCTTAACTCTTTGGAAGGTCGGAAGGATTTGTGGAGGGATGTGGGGACTCTTTCTAATGCTATTGTTACTCCTTGGGCTGTCTTAGGGGATTTTAATGTGATTTGGCATCAGAATGAGAAAATTGGTGGGGACCCTGTTCGGTTTGAGGCTATTGATGACTTCAACACTTTTATTGGTGACTCAGGGCTGATTGACTTGAAGTGGAAAGGGGAAGCTATGACTTGGAAGAATAGACAAAGTGGTGATGCTAGAATTTGTTGCAAGCTAGATAGGGTGATGGTAAACTTGGCTTGGATGGATCTGCTCAGGTCTTCAGAAGCTACTTTTCACCCTCCATGTCTCTCTAACCATTCTCCAGTGGTGGTGGCTGTGTTAGATGAGGCTAATTTCGGCCCTAAACGTTTCAGGTTTTTTTAAGCTTGGATTGGCAGAGATGGTTTTGATGATATGGTTCACAAAGGTTGGGAGCAGCCTGTTAGCTTGTCTCTCAATCCCATTCTTCGGTTTGCTGCCCGGTTAAGGAATGTTAAAAAAGAGTTGAGGAAATGGAATAAAGAGTGCATTGGAGATGTTTTTATTGCGGTAAAGGCTGCAGAGGCTGAGTTGTACCAAATTCAATGCAATCTTGGTGATCACTCTGATGACCCGAATTTGGTTCTTTTGGAGACACAAGCAAAGGTGAAATTGTGGGAAGCGTTGGCCACTGAAGAAAAGTTTTTGAAGGAGAAATCTAGGGTGAAACATATTCATCTGGGGGATGGTAATAATAGTTTCTTTCACAAATCTACGATTTGTATGCAGAATAGAAACCATATTCTGGAGATTTAAGGGGAAGGAGGAGAGACTGTTAAGGATCCTAGCCATATTAAGGAAGAAGCTGTCTCTTTCTATAAGAAGTTGTTTGGAGCTGATTCTGATGATAGTGGTTTTTTCCCAATTCGGTTCCCTTACAAAGTGGCCTTTCTCTTGCTCAACAGGAAAGTCTTATTGGGAGGGTGTCCAATAAGGAGATTATGGAAGTTGTGTTTGCTAATAAAAACTCCAAAGCTCCAGGGCCAGATGGGTTTGGGGCTTTTTTTTTTCAAACATTCTTGGGATGTGGTTGGTGAAGATTTGACTTTGGCAATGAATTGGTTCTTTAGTAAGTCTTGCCTCCCTAGTTCAATTAATGCTACTTTTATTAGTCTTATTCCTAAGACGGGTGATGTCTCTTCTTTTGCTGGGTATAGGCCCATAGCTCTTTGCAATCTTTTTTAGAAGATCATTACAGAAATCTTATCTAATAGATTACAAGGAGTGGTTGGGCAGGTGGTGAGTGACTCCCAATCTACCTTTATCAAGGGAAGGTCTGTTGTGGACAACATCCTTGTCTGTCATGATGTGGTTCGAGGGATTGAGCAGAAAGGTACTAGCCCTACAGCTGTGTTAAAGATTGACCTTCATAAAGCATATGACTCACTTAGCAAGAAGTTCCTGTTTGATATTATGGAAAGAATGGGATTCCCTCAGAAGTTTATTGGTTGGGTGAAGGCTTGTGTTGATACCCCTTGTTTTTCCATCTTATTAACTGGGAGCCCAGCTGGTTATTTCAAGGGGGGTAGGGGAATTCGGCAGGGGGGCCCCATTTCTCCCTATCTGTTTACTATTGCCATGAAGGGTTTCTCAGCCTTGATGAGGAAGTTGGAAGTTGAGGGCAAAATCAGTCTTCTTCCCAGGTGCAAGAGTTCCCACCTCTCTCACCTTATCTTTGCAGATGATTTGATGATCTTTGTGAAGGCCACCTCTGATTCTATTTCGGACTGTCTGGGGGCCTTGGATGATTTTCATACCTACTCTGGGTTGAAACTCAACAGGGCTAAGTCCTCTATTATTTTAGGGGGCCTCACCCATATGGCCAGACTGCAACTTTTGGAATTAATGATTTTGTGGATGCCAAGTTACCTATCCGGCACCTAGGTGTTCCTCTCATTTCTCGAAAGCTGGCTTTTGCAGACTGTTCCTCTATTTTGGATCACGTGCGGAGTAGGCTTGATGGATGGAAAGCCTGTTTTGTATCATTTGTAGGGCGTTTACAACTCTTAAGCTCTGTCCTTCAAGGTCGCTACATTTATTGGTCAGGGATCTTTGGCCTGCCTGGTGCCCTCAAAGGAAGCTGGAATCCATCTTCTCCAACTTCCTTTGGTTTGGTCCATCTCTTGAACGTAAGGTACATTACATCTCTTGGGAGAAGATTTGCAAACCTAAGGTTGAGGGGGGTCTTGGTATAAGGAAAATTTTAGATATGAATACTGCTGGTATTCTCAAACAAATTTGGTGGATTGCCTCTAAGAAGGACAGTCTTTGGGTTAGGTGGGTCCATACCCGTTATCTAAAAAATGATTCTATTTGGACTGCAAAAGTCCCCCAAAATTGCTCATGGGTTTGGCGGAAAGTGCTCAAATTTAGAGATCTAATTGAGCCTCACATCCATCATATTATTGGGAATGGCCAATCTACTAGACTTTGGCTAGATAATTGGCATCCCAAAGGGGTTTTGATTAAAAGATTTGGGGATCGGATCCGGTATGATGCTGGTTCTTATCGGCTTGCTTTGGTTCCGGACCTAATTAGATATGGTCACTGGCATTTTGATCTGATTACTGTTTCCAGAGATCTCCCTAGTATTCCCATTGTGAGTGGGGGGGGGGAGGATCTTATTGTCTGGAAGAAAACCCCTAATGGTCTCTTTACTACCAAATCGGCTTGGGAACTTGTTAGGAGTAGTGCTACTAACGTGGATTGGTATAAGTTTGTTTGGTTTTCTGGGTTTTTTCCAAGGCAATCCTGCACTACCTAGAGGTGTCTTATGGGAGGTCTCCCAACTAAGGACCAACTAATTAGAAGAAACATCTTAGTTGGGCAGAATTGCGTCCTATGTTGGGGGGGGGGGGGGTTTGGAGAGCCATGCCCATCTTTTCTTTGACTGTCCCTTTTCTAAAACCATATGGGATAGAGATAGCTCTTTGTGTTCTCCAAGTGGTAAAGGACCTTCTGGCCTGTCTGACGTGGTTTATTGGTTCTCTCATGTGGTTTGTGCTAATGATAAGTTAGATGTCATTCCCAAGCTGGCTTTCTGTGCGACGGTTTATCATATTTGGTGGGAGAGAAATCAATGCCTTTTTAGTAATCAATCAAGGTCTTATGATAAAATTCTACAAGATGTCAAATTTGATGTGGTCACTAAAGGCTCTCACTGTTCAGTTAGGGCTGCCCATACTCCCAGAAATCAGTTTTTGGTTAACAAGTGGGGGATTCAAGTGCAGTGGGCTGTTTCGGCCCCCAAGGCTTGTTCTTGGTCGAAGCCCCCTGCTCACATGATAACGCACCATTGTGATGGGTCGTTGAGTGGAGATAGAGCTGCCTATGGAGGTCTTATTCGTAATGCCATGGGAGAACCTATCCTGGCCTTTGTAGGTAAAGGAGTGGGGGCTTCGATTCTTAGCATGGAATTATTAGCTATTCACAAAGGAGTGGCATTGTTCTTAGAGAGGAATCTTAGACATGTTTTAATCAGATCTGATTCGAAATTGGCAGTGGAGATCCTTATAGGTGTGATCAGTTGCCATGGAGTGTGTATGTTTTGAAGAGCCAGATCATCTCATTCCTTCCATAGATAGTGGGGATACGGAAACTATTATGTATACTCCCGAGTTTCATGATGACCTAATGTGGCTGATTTATTATGATACTAGTGGGAAGGCCCACCTTAGACCTCCGTGATTGGGTTGGGTTGGTTTTTTTCTTGTTTTTCCGAAGGGTTTGTCCTCGGGGGTGTGGGGCCTCTTCCCCTCCCTTAGGTCTGTCTAAGGGGTGGTAGTAGGCTGCCTTCTCTTGTACCTTTCTTTTCATTTTCTATACACTCACAAATTACCTATCATAAAAAAGAAGGTATCAATTCGAAGGTCACGACCCTCAACATCGCATCCACACATCAAATTAGAGATAAGGACACTTTTTAGAAAATCCCAAACCCAAAAAAGTACAGAAATGCCTCCATATAACCCCAA